>NW_025953069.1:562-136138 GCF_022478825.1 Daldinia caldariorum | reverse complement strand
CCCCCCCCCCCCCCCCCCCCCCCCCCCCCCCCCCCCCCCCCCCCCCCCCCCCCCCCCCCCCCCCCCCCCCCCCCCCCCCCCCCCCCCCCCCCCAAAACCGCGTGCTAATTTAGTAGTAATGATAATGATATCGGTAATAATTTGCTCAGGGCTAGGTGAATCGGGGCCTATTCTTCTCGAGAGGAGTTTCCTTCCAGCCCTCCTTTCTACCTAAGGTACCTACATATATGGTACTAGTGAATAGGTAAATTAGAGTAATCCTTCGCGTTTTCTTATTGGTTTTTCATCTTTGAAAAAGGGGATCGTTTCAAAGCAAGACGAGAGGAGAATGGATGTTTTGACGAGCGAGTGAGAGTCTAGACCGTTTTGCTTCTTTTAGGTCCTACAATGCACAATCGGAGTAAGGCTACATTTGTGAGATGCAATCGAAACATTAGCGTTGGCGTACCTGTGTTACGTGTAGCGCAGCAGCCGAGTCCACTAGGTACCTTTACATAAGGTACCTACCTACCTAAGGTACCTAGGTATCTAAACCTTATAGCTGCTTAGATAATCCTACATGGTTCCTTATCGCCAATTATCGATAAACACCTTATCATCCGCGCACGTTTTTCCGTCCGAAGAAAAAAAGTCCCATCCAGGTGCGTGTGGGAACTTTTTTTTTTTCTGGGATCCGTCTGAACTTTAGCTTGGCAGCAAAATTGTTCGGAAAAGCTTCAATCAAAACCTTTTTCTTTTTTTCCGAATAAAAGATTCCGTCCTCACCCCCCCTCCTCCAATTGCGCGAGAACGTGATCCGGCCAAGTCCCTAATCTCGAGGAAAAAAAGAGAAACATAACATAATATCGTAGAGGTTCAATTGACCTCGTTATCGCACGTCGTCATGTCGAGAGGAGCGCCGCGCGGTCGGGGCGGCTTCGGTGGAGGTCGTGGTGGTGGTGGAGGTCGAGGCGGTACGTCGTGATGCTTTTATATATAGATACCTATATATGCAGAGACAAACTCGTGAACTCGACAAAATACAAAATACTAACTTGATCGCGAAACGACGACAGGCCGAGGCGGATTCGGACAGCGCGACTTCGGGCCGCCGGACCAGATCCTGGAGATGGGCAGCTTCCTGCACGCGTGCGAGGGGGAGATGGTGTGCGAGAGCATCAACCCGAAGGTGCCGCACTTCAACGCGCAGATCTTCCTGGAGAACAAGACGGCCGTCGGCAAGGTCGACGAGGTCCTCGGCCCCATCAACCAGGTCTACTTCACCGTCAAGCCCTCCGAGGGCATCCAGGCCGCCTCCTTCAAACCCGGCGACAAGTTCTACATCGGCTCCGAGAAGCTCCTCCCCCTCGACAAGTTCCTCCCCAAGCCGAAACCCCCGCCCGGCGCACCCAAGGTCAAGAAGTCGAGCCGTGGGGGCCCCGGAGGCGGTGGTCGCGGAAGGGGTGGGCCGATAAGAGGTGGTGGACGAGGTGGATTTGGCGGCGGGTTTGGTGGTGGTAGAGGTGGTCCGTCAAGAGGTGGCCGCGGCGGATTCGGTGGTGGTCGCGGAGGCGGCGGTCGTGGTGGAAGCGGTGGATTTAGCAGAGGTGGTGGTGGTGGCAGTAGGGGACGGGGCGGTTTCAGCCGAGGAGGAGGTCGATTCTAAACCCAACAAGAAAAAAAAAAGCTGGGAAAGCGAAGATTTTCTAATACCCCCCCTTCCCCTCCCCCCTCCCCTGGTGTGATACTCCTACCGAGGCACACAGCTGCTACTTTGGCTCCCAGCCGTCCTCTTTCGTCGTCCTCGTCGTTAGTGGCCTGGCCTGGCCTAGCTTTCTGATTCCAAATGTTCTTCTCTCTCACATGGTATGGGAATGGCGTTACGAAGGAAAGATGTTTTTTTATTCTGATTATTTTTCTTTTTTTAGAGAAAAAAAATGTAAATGTTCCTCTTTTTTTGTTCCACCTTCACATCTTGCTGTCTTGCTGTGTTGTGTCTCTTGTTGCCCACCGCCTGCATAGGTACCTCAACCCGAAAGAAAAGCTCCCACTGCGCATACCGGTTCTCGTGTAAATATGCGTTGGTTACCTCATACGAGTGTCTATTGCGTGGACTTGGTTGAACTGGTGATATTATAGTTACATAACTACTACGCATGCCGTTTGAGTTTCCATACCAAGGTGGGTGAGTGTTTGAAAGGTAGGTAACTAATGGTAACGCGGCCTGTTGAGTCTTGATAAGTTATACTCCTGGTATTCTATACCTACCTACCTAAGGTACCTACCTACTAAGTTAATATCGAATTCGAATGCTGCGTACTGGAAGACAATATGCGACGTTGACATGTCGAAAAGCCATTGGTTCTCTCTCCTTTTCTCCCCTAAGCCTTACCAGTAACAGTAACTTCGATATACAACGTGAACCGGCATCTCCTTATAATAGGTATACCCTTCGACTCCGCCGCAGAAGGGGATACCTTCTATCGAACCACACACGGCTTCTTTATCAGGTTAGATAGGTAGCTACACAGCTCGATCTCCTCAGACGACTAGGTAGTCACAAAATATACACGACAGTAAGATCCCGAAGACCATCTTAAAGAAAAAAAAACTTCATATTTCCTACTGGCGTATACCCATACCCTCATTCATATCTACCACGTGTTATCCCATATCGATATTGATAACCGTATTCCATATCCATACTCATATTCATGTTCATGTTCATTCATCCCTGGCCGGTTAGGTTACCACGCCACGACACGTGCGGGGGATACCGGTACCCAAGGTATCTTATCTGTCTCTCTCCCATCCAAGCATCTCGTCTCAAGGAAAAGAAAAGAAAAAAGAGGAAAGGAATTGCACGAACAATCAAAGACGCTTGCCAAGCGCCTTGCCAACCCCCTTTTTTTTGTGCAACCCGGCGAATCTGAGCAGTTGAGAAGGTATACAAGAAAGAAGGGGAAAAAAAAGAAGAGAGAGCCGACGCAAACTAACGCCACGCGGAGGAAAAAAGAAAACTTTGACAAAGGTATACTTCCAGCATCCCTCACTAATACTCAAGCTTCAATCCGTCCATCAATCCTTCTTTCGAGAATACGCAAAAAAAAGTAACGTCGTATCCAAACCGCCCAGGCCAGGAACTTGTTCCTCAAGTATGGCCGTGTAGCGTGTATTCTTTAATTCAAAACCACACCATACACCATGTAACTTGCCCGTAGGATATCGGTTATATCTAGTCGCATCATAAAATCCGCGTAGACATCTAATAAGCCCCAGGTGTAGCACCCGGTGTACTTCGCGGGTACTCGCCAGGGACATGGGGGTTACTATTCGTCCTGCCACCGTACGGTCTTGGTTGCCCAATCTGCACCGAAAAGGGCATTCCGGTAGCCATATTGGGTAGCGGCTTCACGAACCCGTTTCCAGCTCCGACTACCTGCGCTTGCTGGTCCCTGCCTTGTATGCTATATGCACCGGTGCTCGGCACATATTTCTGCTGGGCGTCGGTAGCCGTCTCGTATGCGTCGGGATTACCCGAATCTTGACTAATAGTAGTCTCCAAAGTCTGCATCGTGCTATTAGATGCCGGACCCGGGATGATTACTGGCCGGTTCGGCGGGCCCCTTTGCTGTTGCTGCTGCTGGATAGGTTCCCCGTTGTATGGATTTATGCCATCTGCCCTCGCTTCATTGTCAATAACTACTGCTTGACTGTGCGCCTGGTCTAATCTGACGCTTGGGGTATTTCCGTAGGTTTGACCAACTAATTGAGATGCCCTGTTTCCAGGATATGGTTCGTCCATTCCGCCGCCGGGTAATGCGCCCGCCGCTGCGATTACGTCTCTATCTTGATTGATGGCCCCGTTAGCGCCGCTGAGCACATATTCGTTGCCTACAACTCCGGAACCGACACTACTGGGAGAGCGTGGTACTTGTAGGCCCCTCTGCGCGGTGACTTGGATGTCGGATGGGAACCGACCTCCTGGCTCAGGCCTATTCTGCATAGAATCCTGTCGAGAATCTGGGCTAGCAACAGTAGGGTCGACCGAAAACGGCTCGTCATCCTCATCATCCACAATGCCATCTGAACTCGAAGTACGCTGCGAAGCTTGCGAATATGCGCGAGAGTGGCCTCGAACGAAGTCGCTAAGCTCTTCGGGTGACTTCTCGGTAAGAGCCTTAATATCTTCATACCAAGCCATCATGGTATCGTGGCTTTCGGCGCGGAAGACCCAAGTATGACCGCGGTGCATAGCCCCGGTCTGTCGCCCCTTTAGAATGAACTTGTTGGAAGAGCCACCTTCGGTGGAGTGGGATCCAAGCTTCTGCTCGGGAAGATACAAAGACATGACGGGTGCTTGAGTCTTGTCTGCGGATTTGAATTCGTGCAGATGAGTCGGCGATAACACATACCTATACATCACGTTAGCTTATTCTTGTCTCCGCTTCTTCACAAGTGACACCTCACCATCCCGCTGTATAACTCTTCAAGTACTTGCTCTTCCGCTCAAGTAGACCCGCACGGATCTCCTGACAAGCAAAATGATCTCGGCCTGGGTAGTGGATGTGTTCAGCCGATCTCAGGGGCACGTCAGGATCGACAAATTGTGGGTCTCTCTGAATGAAATTAATCCACTCGTGGTCCTTGGGCATCGATATAGGACCGGCACGCAGTTCGTCGATGGTGTTATAAGCCGCATCTGCTTCTCGCTTGATAATACCCAAGTACGCGTTGTACGATTTCTGAATTTCGCCGACAACAATCGACTCAAGTTCTCTACCTGACGACTCGAGGTTCAAGTATGCCTGTTTAACTGTGAGATTTCGATACCATCTACGTGTAGTAGGAATCATTTTTACCTTGTGTAAATAGTTCTCTTCGTCGAGTTGCCTTTCAAGCTGGCGATCCACCGCAAGTCGCAAGAGGTATGGATCCTGCTTGCCCGTAGTCAGAGCGGAGTCTAACTCGGTCTGCCCTAAGGCTTCTTGAAGCGCATTGACAGCCTTCCTGGTATTCTCCATTTCCTTCTCGACCGAGTTTTTAAAGTCGCTAGACAAGCTCTTAATCTCTTTTATCTTCTGGTTGAGATCGCTTCTTAAGCCGGTCAGCGCTAAAATAACATCCTGCTCGATTTCCTTGGCTTTGGTGGCCTCTATGATCATGTTCTTATGATAGCCTCTTAAAATTTGCGCAGCATCATCTAGTCCACCGGACGTGAGGAATCCAGGCGGTGCTGACGTGTTGTTAAGCACGTTGGCGAGCTTGATAAGCGACTTGGATCGATGCTCGTAGTGCGATTGTATTTCCCTAAAATATGCAATGAGATCCTTGAGAATCTTCCGCCAGGCTACACATTCAGCATTAGCGATAAATCAAACGTACGAATGAACAGACATGGAAAATGACGCAACCTACACTGAAATCTCTCGGCTAGTACTTCCGTCGGGTTGCCCGAAGTCGGTACGGGACAATAGAATGCGCTGTGAATTTCGTCCGAATCATGGGAGCTTTGTAAGGCCAGACTTCTCATGCTGCCAGCGTTCATGCTCCTGCGACTGCTGCTGCGCTTGAGACTACCACTCCTGCGTAGAGAGCTCTTCTTCTTAAGGGTATTCCCCCTCGACAGGGATATAGCATGGGCACCTACGCCATCGCCGGTAGTGAGTGTTTCGGGTCGCGAAGATATCGAATTCGACCGCTGCATGGTGGAGTGCTGGTAGTGGCTCTGCTGCGATGTTGGACCGTCGACGACTGAGTCTCCTCTCGCACTGGCATCCCACTCTTCGGTAAACTTGGGTTGACGATTCGCTGTTTGGTAGGTATCGTTCTGGGGTGGCGCGATGTGAGAATTCGCTAGCGTGTTGGTCAAAGTTTCGTCATTTACTTGAGCCTTTTGTGGCTGGTGATAGGCAAAGTAGCTCCCAGAATTAGGTCTCGCATAGCCAGCTGTGTTACCGCTGGTAGGGAATGTTGCGGGATCTAGGGTGGCGGTGGGTTGATTCATATTGGGGTCGATAGTGGGCAATGGTGGGAGATGATGGGCGAATCGAGAGAGAGGTACTGAAGGCTCGGCAGAGATGAATGTGTTGACGTGGCTATAGACATAAATGCCGGTCAGAAGATAAGAAGTGACAAGGTTTGAGACTAATACATAGTATATAGAAAGCGGCCAGTCCGTGGGCTTAAGCAGCTCGCCGTCTCACAAGTCTTACCTGGTGTACCTTGCCTAGTACTATTAGATTTCTTAAAACGCGCGCCTAAGTAGCACCAAGTGACAACATAGATCGGTGGATGGTAGCGAGGTGCATAGAATTTGAGGTGGCTGGAGATGGTGGTAACGAATGGCGTCTTTAACTTTTCCCTAAGCAATAACCAGAAAGTTAGCTTTGGAAGGTTATATCATGTACAGATAGATAGTGGATTACTTGTCGGGCGGGCGTTCGTTTTTATGCTGCGATTAGAGGAGACGGGGAATATCCCAGTGTTAGAATCGAGAGCTTTTTAAAAAAAAATGAAAAACACGAATCGGGTCCATGTACCTGATTCAGGAATACTTCTTGTTGGAATCCGGGTGGTAGCTCGATTGGGCTCTAGTACAAAGTAAAATGAAGATAATTCATACCTACCAAGACCAATAATCTTGCGATTGAAGTGGGATTCGTTAATTGAATTCTAGAGCGATAGGGCCTGCGATGGGGAAACAGGACCAGGTCCCTGAATATGGAGAAGAAAAGGAAAAAAAAAGAAAATAGTAAGAGTTCGGAAAGGATGTGTGTGTAGTGACGATGATGTGGTTGTCGTCACCTTTGCGAGCCAGGATCTACCCTTTTACATCAATGTTAGGTGGTACCTATTGCATGTACCGTTCGCTACTGCTGCCATACGTAAAACCTTCATTTGCTAGGTACATACATGCACCCATAGTACATAGGTACCTAGGTAGTACCCATATCATATGCCACCTTATGCTACCAGCTGGCCGTTCGTACCATCCGCTTTCAGTATTTCGAGCTAGGTAAAGTCAAGGGCCCGGCAGAATCGGCGGACTAGGTAAGGACATCAGGGATGGTGGGGTTTGTTCAGTAGTTTGTTCGTTCTTGCAATTCTTGCAACGAGTTCTTTGTCAGACAATATTATGACGTAACCTATCCTCCGGGTTTAGCGTATACGGAAATATCCGCATCTTATGTCTCTCAATTTCTCTGATGGCAAACAACTTATCAATGTTAACCTATCGAGATTGATACCCAGACTTTCCATAAAAACCAGGTTACATATGCTGTGTTAAAATATTCGGTTAATCCAATGTAATATAATGGATTTATATCAACTTGCCTCAAGTACTAAGGTTATTATTTACCTAGGTGCTCGAAGATTCAGCCCTATGATTGCATAACCCTTCTAGGTATTATTTCAGTTTCTTTAGGTAGGTACCTAGGTACTTAAGCTTCCCTTTCCTTGCGTCTAGATAACGTGGCTCATCCATCACATGCGAATCCTTGGTTCCTCAACCTCAACCTTTACCTATGTGTAAGTGGAAATTTGATAGGCTATCGTTTTGCAGAAGCAAAACTGCTGCAAGAAGAGTTGTCCATAACTCCATATTACCCGCCAAAAATCTTCCTATGACCCTAGGTAGGTCCCGCCTCTAACCCGGAAGTATAAGCCACCTATGTTCCCCCGTTGCCATTATCAGTCTACAACCGTATGAGGTATACCCTAATTCATATGTATATAGCCGCTCTGCCATGCTGTACTGCTACGTTGTACCTGCATCTATTAATGCAAGACAGCTAGCTATACAGCAGTTCCAATTTCACGTGAAGATGTAAGAGAATTAATATCGCGAAATAACTTGTATCCAATTTTACTATAACTTATAACTCGCTATTGACCACCAAAACTCGGTGTCGGGTACTAGAATTATCATAGAACATTATGAACTATTTCTTACTGACTATAGCCTGCTCGGGTTGTTATTCGGTTGTTCCCTGCTTGACTCCAAGAGACTCCAAGAAACTAAAAATACCTCTCTGTCCCTCCCCCCTTTCCTGAACGCCTCGCCTATGCAAATGCTATTTCTGGGATCTTGATTCTCAATGCATTGGTTTCTCGAAACGCCATTTCCATGTCAAAAACCGCCATTCTCACACGACACGATAGAGTCCAATCTCCATCGCCGACGAAGTACCCCTCACCTATGATTAATCGAATTACGCCTTTGCTCTTTTTTTTGTATGCTCCCTAAGCCTCATACAAGCTCCGATATAGACCTCACCGTCTCCGTGGTCGTGGTATGCTTAATCCTTCCTTTACGTCTCGGTGGTGGTGCCTTAGGTGGCGCCTTCTTAACATTCCTAGTACCATTTTCAAGTACCGTAGACACATACGGTACTCCGTGCCGATGCTTCGGTACCTCGGGAAGCGGTTTCTTCGGCCTGGTTGGCTTCGACGCTTCTTTTGTTCTATTCTCTCCGCGGCTAGAATTTGGACGGGGAATCTCGCCCTTGACTTCCTCTCCATTATCAATTATAGGTTTAGCTTTAGCCGCAGTCTTGGATTCAGTTTCAGGCTGAGCTATGGCTTCGACTTCAACCTTCCGGCTTGGCGTCTGGACGCCTGGTTTCTCCATAACCGCCGCTACGTGCACGACGCTAACGTTGCTAGCGGTCTGCTCGTGCGAAAGGCTAATACCAAGGAGTTTGCGTGCGATCTCTCCAGAACCGGCGCCTTCATCAGACAGCCAGTTAACCTTGGCTACGCGATCGACAAGTCTTAGAGTTGTCTCATCCACTGGAGCGAAATGATTATTTCCCGATCCGGCGAGTATCCTCAACAATTTCTGCACCTCGTCTTTTTTGTAGTGGGGTGGCTGGCTAAGTTGCGTATGTGCAAGCAAAGGGTACATGACACGAAGGTACGTATGCCGTAAAGCCATCAATTCTTCTGGCAAGTCGAGAAGGTTACGAATGATGACATCAAGAAGCACTCGCAAGTCATTAGTATAAAAATATTCGTACGTTGCCTTGGTGGTAAAAAGTAAGTATAAAAGCTTCAAAATGAGAAGCTGTAAAGACGTCTCGGTTTCGCGGTTAAGAAGCAGTATGATATTTTCGCCGAAAGTTCTATAATTCGACCCGTGTAAGCTAAGGCACTTAACAACTTTGTTCGTCAACGGCGCAATCAATACGGGGTCATTTAACGCGGCTGTGGATGCGACCATATATTGCTCATTAAGGACAAGCTAGTGGTATAAGTTAGTATATAAATAAAACGCGTTTCACGGGGAAGGGGGTTCGACCTACCAGGACTCGGATGATGGGATAGTGATATGGATCGTGCGCGTCATCGGAAAAGTCCTCGATGAGTCCGAATAGGTAAGTTACGAATCCATCATCGACGTGTAGCAAATCTTCAATGCGAAGCTGCTCGATTCGCGACATCTCATACATCAAATCTAACAGTAGTCGATGTAAGCTCGGATCGTCATCTCTTCTCCCATTGATGAGTTCAAGTAGACGGTGGAAGCAACTCTCCTCAATCATCCTTTTGAAAGTGGATTCATCCGCTCGACCATCGATCAGGAGGAAATTAGCAATTACATATAAGGGTCCGGGTTCATCTTCCTGCAGTAAACTATAGATAATCTGCGTGCGCACGTATTCCGGGTTGATGTGGAAGAGGTTCCCATGGAGGAGGATTTGCGAGCAGTCGGCAACATCATCCCCGGACTCAGAAAACTCGTCTCGACATCGCGACGCGAGATAAAGCCATGATCTCAAGGCGTCATCGATAGTCTCGTGGGCCTCGGCAGGACAATTAGTAGCGACTACTTTACTCAACTCTATACATAGAAATAACGGGTTAGCTAGGTTTCTAAGGGGGATGGGAGGAGCAGTGTAGACGAACCAATCCATAATTGTTCCTCATTCTCTATTGAGGAACTATGTTCGAAGTCGGCCATATTGAAGATTAGAGCCCCGTCAACATGTCCGGCATCGCGTCAGGAAGTCCGACAAATCTGAGGGCGCGATGAATGCGCGATGGAAGCTAATGGGATAAAACAACAAATGATGTTATAGTTAACGGGTCTGCGATGTGGAATCATAACCGAACCTAGGCCTCCATAAGAGTCCGCGTTGTGGCTGGGTCCCCGTAATATGGAAGACGAGAGTGAGTTAAATGGCCGATCAGACGTGGTTGTAACAATTAAAATGGGCTGGCGGGTTTGGAAGGGTTGGCGTAAAAGGAAGAAATAGGAAAAAAATAAAATAAAAAAGAATAATGTTAGGTAGGGTAATGGTTGTAATGCCAAGGGTAATCCAAGTACCTAAGGTACCTCGTACGGATAGCATTTTTCCATTTTCTCCATAAACTTCAAGGGCCATTTTTAGGTTTATGAACTCATAATCTCCAAGGATGTCTTGTTATCTACCTCCTTGTAGCTATTAATTTAAGTGCTATGCAAACGGTTATCATTAATTCAACTGCGGGGCCCGGGACTTGGCGTTCCTGGTTACACGTACGTACGTACGTTACGTAGTCCGGGCAGTCGAATCTGATACAAACATACAGTTTCTAAGACCTACTTAGCCATCTTAGTAAGACACCAACTTAGCCTTTAATCTACCAGGTGACTCGTCAGGTTGAATCTTACTACATGAATTATTACAGTTTTTGCATCATCTGTGATCAGGTGCGCCGAGGAAAAAAAAAGTATTGACCTAGTACCTTCAGTACATATAACAATCTAAACAATTGGGAATACAAAGTATCCAACCCCATTTGTGGCATGTGTCAGTTTTATTAACCATTAAATGTAATCTATTTCAATGTACTGTAGAGAGAGAAGCTTATAAGAGGTATATATTATATTAGCTGTTAATAACAAATATCATCAAGCAAAATGCTACGGTCCTTTAATGATTGCCACACCCGAACATAACATATCTGCAGTATTGCTATATTAGGTACTACTAAATTTATCGTGCACTAGGATTCAGAATTTCCTTCTCTTTAGGTATCTAACCCATATATAGGTGAATTATTTTGTCTTTTTATTGTCGAGTTCAGACGCCTGCAAATGCTATCTAACTACCTAGGGTACAGCCAGAATTCTGTAACAAATCAACTATATCTACATTCGGCCTCGAGCTGCTACCTCTAAGAAAGACACCCTGCCACCTATGTCAGCATTGACGGTGCAAAATAGGATTTTGGCGCACTAGGTAGTCTGACCGGCAACCTCCTTGCTCTGATTATGGCCAACGCACCGTATCATACTCCCACCTCTTACGATTTCATCTTGGCTGGTATCCCACCGCCAACGAGCATGCGAGCTCAATATAAAACAGCGCAATTAGCTGTGCAGTCAACCGCAAACGAAAAGGAAAAGCCCACCCCGTCTAATCTGGTCCGAGAATGCGATGCTGATAACTTGATACGCGCTACGAATTGAACAGGCTAGCGAGGCCATCCAGATTATTGTCATTCCCATTCTCCCCGCCATTGCTTGTAGCGCCTGGTCCCGAAGCATCATGGCTGGATACTGGAGCAGTCATGAATTGCTGCGCCATTTTACTGCGGATCGGCCTCTTTGCTGAAGGAGCCTTGGTAGGCATTCTGGTGCTTTTGCTCAACTTTCCCATCTCTGACACGCTCACTCCTTTTATATCGCCTAGCAATTGAAGGACAACTGCTCGTTGACCGCGCGAGCTTGTTTCCCTCCTCAACATGTATTCTATCCCGCTGTCCACGTCACTTTGCTTCACGTTGGGAAGCGAGAGTAGTACATCCCTCGCTGTTTTTGTGTAGTCGTTGTATGTCACAAGGATAGTGGCGATAAGCGAAGCGAATTCCTTCTGCAGGTCAACAAAATATGGCTCGTGAATAGAAGTGATGCATGCTTTTACAACATCGGACGATATATATTCGCGGATGACGGCGGTGGTATCAGACGGAGGAAGGCCTGTTGTAAATTCCGGAATGATAGAGCGGAAAACCCTCAACATGATGCCGCAGCACCGAGAATCATGCCACCTTATCGCATGGGTGCAGAACATCAGGAGGGGCTCTACGACAGAGGAATGCTCTAGGCAGAACTCTCGAAGTGTAAGATGATTTCCCGTATCCTTGCCATCTAGGAGGGAGTCAGCATATCAGATATCTCGCAAAAATGTGTAATAAGTCGCTAATTAGTCTGGACTTACTGAGTCGAGCTGGATCTAAAAAGTCAGCGACCATCATCACAGCTGCATTGGTCAATTGCCTCAGGATACTCTCTGCTTTCATCTCCTCAGTTAGAGCGTCTCCTCCCGTCTTTACCGCCTGCTGATGCTCAAGCTTCATCCATTCCGAGTTTATCCTGGCATCCATCTGCTGACAACACGCGGCCAGAATTGGTGGGAGGAAATGCTCTCTTAGAGGGACCGGGCAGTTGTCCACCAAGTATCTAACAAGGTTAAGGACATTAATCAACTGGTGAGCGGAAAGACTGAAGGAATCTGCAAGGAGAGCATGAGCCAAGGGTCCTGGAAGCTCGCTGAAGCCGTAGAAGTGCACGTCTAGACGCGTCATGCAATATATGATTGCGTAGCATGATTCGCGCACAAAGCGTATGGAACCTCGAATCGTCGAGGCGAGCCCCTCTAGGGTGAGCTTCTTCTCGAGTACGCGAGCGTAAAACTCGTCTTTACTACCTTCTGAAATACCGGCCTGCCAAAACCTGTCGGTGAGGACGCGACCGACGATTGTTCTCATCTCGGGTGGCAACCCCGTCCAATTGTCAGGGGTATGCGAAGCGTGTGCATGGCTAGTAGTGCATATCAGTATATGTACTACCGCTTGTGGGATATATAGGGATTCTTACGTTAAGAAATTAAGGAGTTGGGGAAGGATAATTGGGAATCCATCTTGCCACAAGGCACACGAGACCTGGTATGGATTAGTCCCCTTTTCTACCTTATCGGCGGAACAAGTCAGGAATGACTTCGCAGGTCGTAGCGGAAGAACCTATATGCTATGTCAGCAAATAAGTTCGGATATAAGGTAAGGGGCGTCCTAACAGTTTGACGCTCTTCAAGCTCGGCTTGTAATGCTTGTCCCTCAGCATCGAGCTCAACTGAACCCCAGTCTGGAATGTTTTGCATCTGCATTCGCGCAAGATAGTTCTGCGCTTTGTCAAGAGCCATAAGCTCGCAAAATCCGGCATATGATGACAAGGCCTGCTTGAGGCGGTCATCTTGCCACTGAGCTACGACGGGGTCAATGAACCCGCGTAGCTTTTGAGCTTTGGTAGCCTCGTCGAGTCGGGTGGAACGGTGACTAGGTCGGTTAGTATACCTTTGGGACACTTTAGCATCTGATGCTTACATTATCGTAAATAGAAAAGTCTGGTAGTTGATTTGGCGCTTCTCGTCGAGTGTTCCTGAAGCAATCATCTCGTTCACTTTTGCCTCTATCTGGTCATAAACATCCTGAGAACCTAGTTAGCACAGATAGTCAAGTATGATAAGGAAACGGGATTGTATTTCTGACCAGTAAATGATCGGGCATCTTGACGGCAAGTCTCTGAAGCTCTACCAAGCTCTCCGTCTGCAACTCCTTAATTGCATCTGTGTATACACGGTAATCGGGATGCGTAGCTGGCCAAGTTACGAGAATGTGTTCCAGAACTTTAAGCATAAAGCCTGCGTTCCGATCAAGCGCGTTGATGGAGAAAGCAACAAGAAGCTCTAGAATTCGTTTTCGGATAAGAGGATCCTATATTGGTAAGTAAATATCGACAGGGTGCCAATACAAGAAAAGCATACCTCAAACTTCATGGCTAGCAGACGATTGCACCATGATTCTAGACTTGCTTCTACTGCGTTTCGCTATTATAACGTGTTAGTACTGCCCTCTGTGCTAAATAGAATATACGCTTATACTGACCTCCTCCGCAGTAACATATGAGCGCCATCTCACGCATCCCTTTAGAGCTGCTTCGATTACTGTTGCCTGAGCGTCAACTCGGAGGACTTGTGGGGACGTCTTGGAGTAATTGGCCACTGCTGATGGTTAGACTGAAAACGTTATAAATTTAGGTGAGACGTACTATCGAAGGCTGGTCCATCACTGTAAAGATGCTCCAAGATGTTATCTGTTTGACCCAGGATATGTTGCATTGCGTCAGTTGTCTGCAACTCTACAATGAGCTCGATCACTGTTGAGCTGTAGCGTCTATAGTTTCCCAGGAAAGCATGTCGCTCGGGAATCGTGTCTGTATCTTCTAATAGGAAGAGAAACGTAGGGTCTTGCGTATCGTCGGGCAAGCTTTCATACCGAACAAGCCTCGAACTACAACATTCTAGAAGCGGCCCAATGAGCGAAGGCAAACTTGCGATGTTCCGTCCAAGAGACTCGTTACTTAAAAGCCGGGTCCACGTTACGAGGACGGGGATTGAGACCACCAAGCTCTGGCTTTGGGCAATCAGTAGAAGCAGTTGTAGGAATCCTTGGAAGTCGATACGGGATGGGTCGTTAGGTAAAACGTTAAAACGTCGGTCCATATAGGTCCCTAGGAATGAAATCACCTACACATGGTCAGTGAGTGGACATGGCAATTAAACCTCTGGTTAAACTCACTTCAGATAACTTCTTAGAGAATTGATATTTGTCGTCGTCAATATCCTCTGGATCAACCACGGACCACTGAAAAAGCTGTCTAAATAGATCAACGTATTTGCTGCTGTAGAGGGGAACGACGAGGTCTATAAACTCCTGGTCGACAAAGCTTGTTCTCGAATAGAAGGAATGTAAAGCTTCCAGAGAGGCCTTTAAAAATTAGTAACAGGTACAGAGAAAACTAGCAGAGCGGCTTACCTTCTGGACTTCGATATGGTTTGCACGAAGCCCCTCACACATCACTGGAACACACTGTGTAGCGGTGACGGCATTGGGAACGACCCAGGGCAGTAGGGAGTAGAGCACGCCGAGAGCACGAACGGCACAGCTTCGCACTTCTGAGTCGTTTTGTATATCTTCTGACAAGCAACGATTTAGAAGGTCCGTTATTCTTGCAAGCCAGCCTTCATCACCGCATCTCACATCTGGCCCAGCCTGTCTCTTAGGGAACGTTTCTATTAGGACAGCAGCGGGTGTGAAAATCTCAACAGACGCCTTACTAAGGACGCCCTCGCGGACTGCCACCACCGGATCGTCGCCACTAAAGATGTCGTCTGAGAGCATCTCTAAGATACACAAGACAAGCTCCTTGTGTACCGCAGGGCCTGACCATAGTTGGCAAAGTAAAGCGTCCATGTCCATCCACTCTCCAGCCCAGGTCCTTTTTGCAACCTCGACCCATAACAGGGCAATCTTGTTCCTCAAGTATGTAGGGTCTTCTCTGGTTATACCTCGTGAAAGCTCTAGAACGCCATTGCGCAGGTCGGCAGCCTGATCTTCGGTATAATCGGCCCATTTATGTTTGATTACGTATTCGAGGAGCGATAGAGCGTAATGTCGCACCACGGGAGACTGGGTCTTGTCGATAGAGAGGTGGAATCCGTAAAAGGAGGCATTTCCGTTGTTTTTTACGTCTTCAAGGAACATCTGGGCATCTTTACGTGTGTCGTTGGGAGAGTGAGGATTATGAATGACCTCTAGGGCCTTGTGAATTTTGGGTAGGACCTCCATGTTGTCGGCGCCAAAACCTACGCTGCCCGATCCCATATTGCCGTTGATCGCAGTATGCGCAGCCATCGTATTGGGGAACTGGAAGGTGCGCGGTCGGCGACGATCTTTGGAGGGGTGAGCGTGAGCTATCGACCAACCTTGGCTTCAGGTGTGAATCATCAGGCAATGTCCGAAGATTAGTTACGAGATGAAATGAAAGGCGGAAAAGATATGCCGAATTGGGGGTATAGAGATTCGGCACGGATCACTTTTTTGTAGATAGATTGAGAAAAAAAGAAAAAGAAAGTGTTGGATCCGTTAATACGGTTCTTGCTCAAGGAAAAGGTTAAAGGTTAAAGGTTGAAGGTGGAACGTGGAACGATGAATTATGAAATTATGCGCTAACTAAGGTACCGTGATTGAGGTTCGTGTCTGGCGGAAATTTACAGGTAATGTTGCTTCAGCTCGGCAGCAGACCGTATTGTTAGGTACCTATTGTACATAGTACCTTCTGCACGCGACGATTGGTGGGTCCACCTTAGGTAGAGTATATATGTGGCATACATGGAGACATGAATACATGGTAGGTACTACGTTAAGGCTTGAGCTCCCCTCTCTCTAAACCGTAGATTATGTACCTACATCGTACCTGCTGTAGACCAGTATCTGTGTAAAATACCTACAACGCATGTACGATACTAAACCAGCGTTATTAGGGTGTACCTGCCTCGCCCTAGGTACATAAACTCCAGTGCCATACAGCAAACCCCACCTTCAAAGGGCTTGTTGTCATGTACTATTATGTACTTGAACGCATAACCAATCAGTTATTTGATCAGGGAAGCCACCGTTCTAGAAGCACTAGAAGCACTAGAAGTCTAGAACATTTCCCTACAACGCCGCATGGGCCATGGCAACATTGAAACATTGACACGACTATGCTCCACAATATATACGCTCCATCAGAACCTACCTAGGTTGAACTGGACCGAATTATTTACTACCTATGTAGAGATGGGTTGGGTTTTACAAGGATAACATGTCATAGCCTCAGAAGTTGCGATTATCTACAATATTCCATACGGTCTAGTAATGTTGAGATAATTTGTAACTTTACGTCGCCAAGCTGATTAAGAACTACTATACACATATCACCGTTAGTTATGAAGGGTTCAAGCATACTACCTAGGTCCTAGGTGATTATTAGTATTCCCATAAACACAACAACTTGTCATAAAAGCTTGTTGACACACATCGGAGATTTCTATCTCCTACCTCGGATCCCGGTTGAAAATCGCTGCCGTAATTCATACTCTTGTGTTCCTCAACCCGACCCAGAACTTTGATCCCGCAAACCTCGGGGTCTGTGCTACCTGAGATCTCGAGTACCCGTGATCCCGCGTGCATGCATGAGGCGAGAATAAAGACTTTCCATGGCTGATTCTCATCCTCGGTGTTTTCTGCGGCCTCTTCCAGTCTTATCAATTTAAGTCTCCATACACCTCCTTGTAAGTTCTGCTCTGCTAACAACTTGGGTCTGTAAGGTGGCATGCCGTCTCTCCGCTCGTCAAACGTGTATACTCTAATGTAATCGTCATAACTTCCAGTGACAACGATAGAATCATGTGATGAAACGCGTAAGTTGAGGGGGAGTATAGCGGTTACGCCAGCTCCGTGACCCTTGGACACAATCGGTGGATAAGAAGCCTCTATTAAATCCCCTTCAGCATCATGACGAGCTGGATAGTATGCACAGTTCGTCGTAAGGAGTTTAGAGTCATCGCCTCCGGAGAACACTGCAAACTGCTCATAATTTTCTTCCGAAGAACCTGCCTCGTCCGGGATAGGCCTAGCTGGCGTTAACGACGAAAATGCCACTGTCCAAGCCTCGAGAGTGTGAGTTATCACAGGTCCATCGCAAGTTTTAGACGTGTCCCATAAGTCAGTCACGCGCAAGATATGGACTTCGTAGTTGGAGGTTGTAACCGCCAGGAGCTCGGGGATATGTGGGTGCCACGAGCACGACAGAAACAAAACTCCTTCATCATCACCAAGTGGTTTATGGGTGATAATTTCGTTTAGAGAAGCTGAAGACCCTTCTGAAACCGAAAGATTGAAGAACGAGAGGGTGCCAGTACTGGAAACGACAGCCAGTACACTAGACTTCTCCCGGCTAGGATGAAAGTGAAGATCAAGAATAGCAGAAGGGTATACAACGGTTTGTACGTGTTTTCTATCCAATGGTGAATTTGATATTAAATTGGAATAACGTAGATAAATAGGGCATATAAGGTAGCTTACATGTCTGCAATATTTAACAGTTTGAAGAGAACAAGACTGCCATTCCGAGTCTGGGCCTTTTTTATTTGCTGTGGCTCATCATCAGCTTCGGTGGTTATATCCGCCTCCGCCCCCGTCTCATCCTTATCCTCTTTTTGTAAGTTATACGTGCCAACGACGAAATAGTCCGGATGGCTTGGACAAAACTCGATACAGCTTGGGGGAAGATCGAGGGTTAGTGATTTCAGAGGCGTAATGCCACGTCCCTGCACGTCCATGACGTTTTTATGAGGCCTCTTCTACCGCGTTTATATTCGTCAACGGAGAATATGTCAGCAATTAGCGTAAAATTCAAGCCCCCGCGGAGACGTTGAGAAGAATTTTGAAGTTATTTTTGCTTTTTTCTTTTTCTTTTATACTTTATACTATGTAGAGAAGATAGTGGGGACTTACACTAAAATAGTGGGGCATCAGAGCTGCATGCCGGTTTTTGAAGCTGTGAAGAGCGGCTCGGAATCATCCCCGCTGAATAAACCCTGGAGCATTGGAGCCCTTCCAGTTAGGAGGTACTGGACCCGGTCTAATTAGCGCCCGAGCGCCCGGTTCCCGTTCCTCTTATGGAAAGACCGTGGTAACAAACGGACGAGCTATCACTGCCTGACTTGCAAGAACGAGGGGAAGTCGGGAACATTTGATCTGGCAAGAGCACATCAATCACCAGCAACCCTGGTCTCATGATGCAAGGACCTTTGGGGAATTTTCGACTAACTTATTAATGTTGACTTTACCTGGTATGTTTCCAATATTGTAAACCTGACTCGTTACATACCTACCTACCTAATTCAAGTTCTATCCTCCCCATATTTTTCTGAGCCTTTTATCACTTCTACTTTGTTATTCACATAGTAGGAGTTGCTATCTACCAAAATAACGTACCTAGGTACACAACTCGTCTATTTTAAATTGCAATTATGAGTTCCGAGGACTCAGATTTCTATGGTGGAGATTGTTCGGTTCTATTTTAACTGATGATAGGTTACTAACTAATAACTTTAGGCGACGATGAAGTTCTGGCAGATCTTAAAGCCAAAGTAAAGATATTCGACGTTGAAGCTTGGTGGGAGGAACAGCGAACTCTTGATACACCGCTCAAGATGCAGGCGCAAAAGAAGGAAGCTGTCGATATCTCTCACCTACATAACCCGTTTGCCAAACTCAAGAACGCTTGGCAACTTACCGAGACCATTGAAGAGTTTGTACAGCGCGTACCACCCGCAACAACAGACGAAACTCCGGAAGACCCTTGGATTTGGGTGTGTAATCCATATATCCCCCGCAAGAAGAAGCATGAAGCAAGTAATCAAACCATTCCCGGCGGCCAAGATGAAGCACCCGAAGAGATTGGAGCAGACCTGCCAAGTGTAGTTGAAGGCGGGATGGCAAGACTACATCTTGCCTCGGAATTCATCGACGCATGCAAAAGGTCTGGAAATCAGCCAAATATAATCACCCGAGAGTGCCGGAAGGCAGGTATAGATGCGGCTAAAGATATTCTTAATCTCGCAAGGGCTCTGCGTGTAAGATGCGGCAAGGTCAGTGGTTCACCTCGTACGAGTACATATTTGAGCAATTATTTCTGATTTATGCCAGTGGATGCTCTTCTGTTCTGTCCCCCAGGTCAACGAGGTCTGGGAGATTGTCGCCAAAGCTACGGCAAACAACGAGCTTGGAATTGGCGCCAAGGTGGCGCCACGATCGACTACTGATAAGAGGACGGACCGCCTCATCTGTGTCTACACCGCCGATTTCTCTGATACGCAGGACGTAAGGAGAGTGGCCGAAAGGTTGAAGCAGCTCGGACTTATCCAAGCTAGGGATCGACCAATATACTACAAACCAGGTAAGTCTATCAACAATCCGAACAAGATCACACAAGATGATGCTTACCAGATTAGATGTGTACACTTACCTAGGCATAGCACGAGGCAATCCCTGGGAGATAAGGGCCTCTATATACGACAGCAAGTCTATGCTTAAGAAGTCTTAAAGGGAGAAAAGAAGGCTATAATCGACGAAACTAGATAAATAAAGGGCCCTCGCAGAAAATTGTTGAATTTTTTCGCTACCCTTTACCACTGGGAGCTCGCTGCATGCATACCTAAATCAGAGACTTTGAGGAGTACAGGCACTAATCTGAGCGTGACCCAAATTGGATCTCAATGCTTGCTTGCTGTCCCTTTAACGCCGCTAAATGCATCGACCTTCCATGCTAATGCCATCCGAATTCCGCAAGCTGGTCTCCTAACATGCTCTTTTGCGTCGTCTGGTCTTCCGTAATCGTCCGTCAAGGGGTTTATATATCGCCCGCGGGTCACACTCTAAGTTTCACATCCAATTCCTACACCGATGCGGCCCATCTCACTACTAGTCAGGTTGCTGGCCAGCGTCGAGGTCTAGCGACTTTAAGAGCAATACAAGCCTATAGGCGCTGTTTCCATTTAGGTAATACCGATGGAGCTTCTTCGATCGTAGAAACCCTAGCCTTTCGTATAGCCTCATAGCTGGTATGTTTGTTTCTTCCGTTTCCAAGACGATTTCGTCGGCGTGGCGCTCGGCCATCGCATCGATCGCCATCTTTACTAGTGCGGTCGCTATTCCGTGGCCTCTGAAGGCAGATGACACGGCGAGCATGGCTATATAGCCTCGATGTGTGGGAGGGGAGTGGGACGCATGGTGTTCGAGCTTGCAAATGATGACGCCCATAAGAGATTTATCGACAGGATTGAGGGCCTAGTGGCAAGATATTGAAGAAATTAGTAAATATGTTGGAACAATGGAAAACAATACACATGCTGAGACTTACCATATAGCACAGATGAGCCCATTGGTACAAGAAATATCGGTAGACATATATGCTATAAGGCTCGCTGAGGTCCTTCGAAATCAGGGCCCGGATAGCGGGTAGGTACTTTTCCTCTAGGGAATGTTCGTATTGTATATATAGAAGCTCCCCGGGAAGCTCTTTCGCGCGCTCTATTTCCATAGCTTTTTCTTCAGGTCGCGTAGCGTATAAAATGTCTAGTTGTACTGAGGGATCCCCAAGAAGTTGAAGCGCCGCTATCGGTAGTTAATCGTCCGTCAAAGCCTGGAAATTTAGTCTTGTACAATACGCGGTCAATAAGGAGGACAAGTGTCCAAAAGAGTAATTTGTAAAGAGACGCGCCGTTGAGAAATCAGGGAGTGAGAGGCGTTATAATGGCTTGATACGGTTTAACACTAGAAAAGAGAGCCCTGAAGTTGACTAAGACGGGCAGATCGTCCGTTACAGTAATAAATTAAGACGAAGCTGACGAGACACGCCAGATTAGACGTGGCCCGCTTTCACATGCAAGCTAAAGAATTTATCTTCACGCGTAATCCGTACTTGGGTTACAATGGGTGGGGGGGAAGGAGGGGGGGCCTTTCGAGCTGACTTCTCTAAGATAGGAATAGTATCCGCGGGGCCGTCCGTTTTAGATGGGGGGTTAAAATGCAATCCATGCTTGTCCTGCAGCAATGGTAAGAGCGCGAGCGATACACCTCCGCCAGGATCGTACGTGTTAGCGTCTCCATAGCCCCATATAGATTCTGTAAGTAACTTACAAGGGGTTTTATATGGGAAATTCCCTAGCATTTACTTATTAATCTAGAATCTTCAGTCTTGGCTTGTGCGAAGAAAGACGTCTTGAACTCATAACGTATTTTTATCATAGAAATTACCTTGTAAGTTACTTGAATGATAAAGTATGGAACGGTGGAGACGCTAACACGTACGATCCTGGCGGAGGTGTACTTACCTCATAGTACATAGTGCCTACTTAGTGCCTACTAACGGTCCTGAAACGTTCTGAACCTTCTACCAATCTAGGCCGCTGATTGGTCCATGCTCAAAGGAAGGCAGCACATGCCACTGCTACTATGTACCTACATGGTAAGGTAAGGTGTTACAATGGCCCACTATCTATTGCACTTAGGTAAAGGTAAGTATCATTTCTGTCTGGACTTTCCAGAGTTTCCGCGCCTGCTACAAATTTGGTGCCGTTGATCAGGTACCGACTTTTTTATTTATTTTTTTATTCTTTTAAGCTTTCAGCCATGAACGAGTCGTGAGCCTAGAAGAAAAAAACGGTATTCCCACCTCTCACCCCACGTTTCCATACCGCTTAATACAGCACCATCTGCGGTTCCGTATCCGATTTCTGTCTCCCGTGCACCATCCACTTTTTCACACCAAACTTTTCTGCTCGGTCATGTAGCTCTGTCCGACGATGGCTTCCACTCTCAGACG
The DNA here is from genome assembly GCF_022478825.1 of Daldinia caldariorum. Taxonomy (NCBI): domain Eukaryota; kingdom Fungi; phylum Ascomycota; class Sordariomycetes; order Xylariales; family Hypoxylaceae; genus Daldinia; species Daldinia caldariorum. Next base: position 113,895 of record NW_025953069.1, on the reverse strand, counting down.
CAGGGCGCTTGGTGCCGATAACTCATCCGAGTCTTCATCGTCGCTGGCGGCGACACCGAGAGACGAAAGTCCGGCGAAGCCGAAAGATAATGTTACGATCGTACACGAGCAGAAGCCAAAGACGCGCAAGCGGCGTAATACGTTTATATTCTTAATGGGCAGCTTGTTTGGTCTTATAGCTGCTGGGTTCCTGGCGAAGAATAATGACTTAATTGAGCTTCCGGAGATTGGCGAACTTAGTATGGATAGTTTTCTTGACGTGCTGCCAGCTGGTCTGGTCAAAGATATGAGGGACCTAATGGTATGTCTCCGCCTTCAAAAAGAGGGACCGACTCAACTAATAATCTCCGCGGTTCGTGTAGAAAGGCGAGCGAGACTTGGTTGATAGCTACGATTCCTTTTCCGTAGGGCTGAAAGCGCGGTCCGAAGGACTTAAGGTCCACCATCCCGTCATTATGGTTCCCGGCGTCATCTCAACTGGCCTCGAATCTTGGGGGACTGCTAATATCTCTCGTCCGTATTTTCGAAGGCGGCTCTGGGGTAGCTGGACTATGATGAGAGCACTAGTCCTAGACAAGGAGATATGGAAGAAGCATATTATGTTGGATAAGGAAACAGGGTTAGATCCGCCAAATATCAAATTAAGAGCTGCGCAGGGCTTTGACGCAACGGACTTCTTCATTACGGGGTACTGGATCTGGAGTAAAATCGTGGAGAATCTGGCGTCTCTAGGTTACGACCCGACCAATTCGTTCACAGCCGCTTACGATTGGCGCTTGTCGTATCAAAACCTCGAGCTACGAGACCAATACTTTACGAAATTAAAAAGTTATGTGGAGCTTGCGCACGAGTTCTCGGGTCAAAAGGTGGTTCTTACGTCCCACAGCATGGGTAGCCAGGTTCTATTCTATTTCTTCCATTGGGTAGCATCCGCGCAAGGTGGTAAAGGCGGTGACGATTGGGTCGAGAAGCACGTCGAAGCCTGGATCAACATTAGTGGATGTATGCTGGGTGCGGTAAAGGATGTGACTGCAATTCTCTCAGGCGAAATGCGCGACACGGCGCAGCTAAACGCTTTTGCGGTATACGGACTTGAGAAGTTCCTCAGCAAAGATGAACGGGCTGAAATATTTCGTGCCATGCCAGGCATGTCGTCGATGCTGCCGCTTGGTGGAGACGCAGTTTGGGGGAACTTAACATGGGCGCCGGATGACAAGCCCGGGCAGAAGACCTCGTTTGGCTCATTTTTAAACTTCCGTCGTGGTCTTAACTGGACCACGCCGGATCAAAATCTCACTGTCAGCAACGCAATACAGTATTTATTCGACACGACCGACGACTGGTACCGTGATCAGGTAAAGAAGAGCTTCTCTCACGGTGTGGCTCACACCACCGCCGAGGTAGAAGCCAACGAGCTTGACAGTCGTAAATGGGTCAATCCTCTGGAGACGAGGTTGCCCTTAGCTCCAAGCTTGAAGATTTATTGTTTCTACGGCGTGGGGAAGCCAACCGAGAGAGCATACTACTATCGCAGCCCCGAATATCCGGGCCTCACAAACCTCAATGTCACTATTGATACAGCACTGACCGTTGACGAGATCGACCACGGTGTAGTCATGGGGGAGGGCGACGGGACGGTTAATATTCTAAGCAGCGGTTATATGTGCTCTAAAGGTTGGCGCATGAAGCGATATAACCCAGCCGGCGCGAAGGTCACGGTCGTAGAAATGCCTCACGAGCCCGAAAGATTCAATCCTCGCGGAGGACGGAATACAGCAGACCACGTGGATATTCTGGGGCGGCAGGCGCTTAATGAGCTGATACTGCGCGTCGTGGCTGGCAAGGGACCGATGATTGACGATTATATCGTTAGTAATATTTTGGAATATGCGAATAATGTTCAGATTTTCGAAGAGGAGGATAAATAAGATATGGCGAAGGGGGACCCGGGGGGAGTGTTAGATTAGACTTGGACTTGTAAAATATGGTTACATCAAGAAGTACCTAAGCAAGCAGGTATAGTAAAACTAATGAATGGATGGATGGGTGGATGGAGAAGAAATGTACATATGAGGACGGTGTATTATATCATACTGGGACTATACATACCTTAGCTACGTACCTACATATGTCCCGATTATATTGTTCCCTAGGTATTTGGTGGTTGAAATAGGCATCTAGGTACCTTAGGTAGATATTAGCTAGAAGACGCCTTATTTTAATAATATAGGGAGGGTACCTGATACACATATGAATACCTAAAGCTGAAAGACCAGGCGAGACAAGACTTTGTTCCTAGAGGCTATGAACTTCAGTTAGGACGGGATGCCGGATGGGATGAGTTTAAGGCTTATCCCCCCCTTTCTCATCTTTAAAATCACTTAGACGTTTCAGTTAATTTTAATTACCTCAGATACATATCAACTTCTTTAGGTTTCCCAAATTTGCTCAATCATTGTATATTATTGAGATCGTTGGCTATTGCGAGTCCTATATACGAAAGTTACCTCCTATCGAGGCTTGAAATGGGAATGAGGTGGATTTAAAAACGCCTAGCGTTGGTGTAGCACGTGCCAAGAGCTTCCTAAAGGCTGCTGTAACTGTAGCTACACCTGCTCAACACGTGATCCCCGTATTCATAAACTTGCGATACGTACCTGTTGCCTTTATGATTAAATCACAATTATATGGTTTACAACGTCGCGAACCAACGCCAATTTGTTACACAGGCTGAATCAAACCAGCAGGTGATCCTTTATTCTAATTCTAAGATTAACACCCTCACACCTAAACCATGGATTCTTCCACAAAGAGAAAGCAGCCCCCCTCAAACGGGTCCGATGGTCGTGCTATCAAAAAGAGTAAAGTAAGATTATACAACCATATCTTAACAAATAGGTCCAATATCTCATTATTTTACAGGGAGGTAGCAATGGTAGATGGCAGACGCCTCACCAGAAGGCCAAACTTGAGGCCATCAAAGGCAGGGGCCTGGAAGTGGGTGATATGGGAATTTGGACCACGTGTGTTAAGGGCAAGGAGCGACAAGCCTTGGAGGAAATGATGGATCTTTGCGAAGAGGTATTCTCGATTCTTGAAACAATCCTGACAGGGTCTGCGATGCTCAGAATATACCTTTTTAGTACGGTGAAAAGCTATACGGCATCAAACGCGAAGACCCCGCCGAAGGCAAGGAGGATGAGCAGGACGAAGATGATGACATCGAATCATCTATCAAGAAGGAAGTCCAGGAGATGAAACCGGCGAGTAAGCCCAAGGGCTCGACTTTCGAGCCTATGCGCATGGACCTCGATTGCTTGCTCTTCATACGGACGAAGCCGCCTGTCGACCCCGTCGCGCTCGTCAAGGAGATCTGCAAGGACGCAAAGGAGATTACCGAGAAGTCGCAGCGACGGTCAAGGTTCATCAATCGATTCACGCCGATCACGCTGACTGCAAAAGCCACCGAGGCTGCTGTCGAAGAGGTCGCTAAGAATGTCTTGGCTAAGCACTTCCAACTTACTGGCGAAGACGACGAGAAGACCGAGGCCCCCAAGGCGGACGCTTATTCGGTGCGCTACCCCCATCGGCCCATCTTGATAGATATCTGCGTTTACTGATAGCTTGAGTTCTATAGTATGCTATTCGTCCCAGCTTTCGAGCCCACAATACGCTTAAGCGCGACGACGTAATTAAGAAAGTCGCATCGCTTATCGCCCCGCGTCATAAGGTCAATCTCTCGTCCCCAGACAAGGTCATTCTCATCGACATCTATCAGGTTTGTATTCTTGCTTCTCTTCCCCCTACCCTTCTAACCCATTCTAAAAGGTCAAAAACCAACTAACAATCACAGACGTTCTGCGGCATGAGCGTCGTCGACGGAGACTGGGACTCCCTGAAGCGATACAATCTCCACGAGATCTACCTGTCGGCGCTGGGGCCCGACGAGAAGAAGAAGAAAGATACGGATAAGAAGGGGGGTGAGATCGCGCAGAAGGAGGTGCCGTTGACGGAAGAGTCGGAGGACTAGAGCTGGCTCCCGCGCAAAAAGTCTACGGAATTACCTAGTCGTGTGGACCTTCGCAAGTTCGCCGGCCGCACACGACAGGCTAGGATTGATGGTCACCGGAAATGATGGTCCTTTACCTAGGTACGTAACCTATGTGCTTCTCGGTTCATGGGGGCCCTGGATTGCGTTGTTATTGGCGATATGTGTATGGAGATGAGAATTATCTATTCGTACTGCCTAGCGGACCATTTAGTTCCATGTACAGATATTATACAGCGGTACTTATTCCGTTCCCCGTCCTTCCAACATCGAGACCAGCTCCACATTTGAAGCCAGCAGGAGTCGTGATTCACAGTTCCGACATGATACCTTGCTTATACTAGGGGGGGAACCCGCACTAAAACGGGTGGAATGTAACGTAGAAATGATGCTAGCGCTTGCTACGAAGGCTCATTGGTGTGCTTTGCGTTACACCTATAAGTCCTACCCCGGATTTCAGGACGAATTGCTGAGATAATCCTAGAGTCTCTTTTGACTACCTACCTAGGCACTTACCGATCGCCTAGAAGATGACGAGTTTTAGATATATTAGGTGTCGGGTATTAGGTAGAGGTCTAGGAAGTCTCTGCTGGTTCGTTGGGTATTAGGTATTAACGTGTGAAGGATCTTTCTTTTGCTAGCTATCATAGACGCATTATGCGGTTGACTTAAAACCCATTGTAATCCTATTTACTCCCCCTTTTCACCTGGGGCAAAGGAAGAAATTCGTAAGTACTATCCGCAACTCTTCTCAATCAGGTTCGTAATCCTTCGTTTGCGAAAAAACTAAACCTAAAAAAAAAAAAAAAAAACTACATCATTTCCCTACTTGCTCACTCGTTCGCTCGCTTTGCATCACGCCGTAAAACTGAGGCTTTGACTCACAAAACGCCAAGTACCTACTTAATTAGGGAATGGTTACGAACCGCCCCCAATGATACGCGGAATCCTCATTGAGCAGAAAAGGAAAACAAAATTAAATTTAAACGGCTACCTAAAAATTGGAGAAGCTAAGCTGCCTTTTTCATTATATGATTCCAACCTCGAACCTTTATTATGGCATTTCTGGATCGGAGATTAAGCTTAAATCCTAACAGAACCCCCCGTCTTCCCCAGGAACGCACAGTGTCCGACGGCCTCCGTTGGAAGTGGGTAAAGCGGTTTTGTGTTACTGCCTGGCGTTTAAGGCTTTTAAAGCATTGAGGCGTTCTGAATCAAGATAACTGGTATTGACGGGATTGGTTTGGCGGCCTTCTTTAGGAATGTGGCTTTTAAATAGTTTGGGGTCATATCAGGGTAGATTAGGTAGGTATTGACTTATCACAGTGGCGATGTACAAATATCATTGGCACGAGAAATATACTATGCTCACGTATATATATACGTCGTTGTAAATGTACCGTTGGAGAGGAATCAAAATGCGAGACCGATGTTACGGCGTGACGTGAAAGGCGCTGTGAGAGCTGTGCGAGCTGTGCGTTCAAATGTACCGTCAAGATATTCAAATACGACGCAGTCGACCAACCAATCTCGTGCGGGGGTGTAGTTATTCCTCCCCAGCCAGTGACATCCTTACCTACCTACCTTAGGTAGTAACTCAGAACAATCCCCAAGAACATCATCATTAAAGGCCCGATACCCCCCCTCACTGAAACGAGCAGGTAAAATATATTCATTCTTACTAGACACCTATATATATATATACCTTACATTTTATATAAACTACCTACCTAGGGCGAGATAGTTGATAGAGGGTTTAGCGCTTATATTTAGTTACCTCTTATTTAGCTTGGTTGCTTCGACCGTTTGCCCATATGCTGCATTCCAGCATACCAGACAGCTACGTACCGCCACCCATGGGTCGTCCCCACCCCAGTGCGAGATATTCCCTCGAGTGGCATGACATCAGCGGCCGGCGGCGGAGGGGGACGATTCCCGAGCAGAAGGCGGCGGCCAGAGTGGGGTGGATACCGAACTCGACGTCCGACGCCTGGCGGCGGTTGCGGTGGGCGCCCTCGCGGCTCGCGGGCTACCTGGGGCTCGCGACCGGCGCCGCGCCGCCGTACTCGGACCAGACGCAGTGCCTGCTCCTGCGGCTGCCGCCCGAGATCAGGCTCGAGATATGGGAGTACGTCCTCGGCGGCGGCGCCGACGTGTGCATCCTGCGGAGGGCGAATAAGCTCGCCCACGCAGTCCTCCCCCGCGATCAGGCCAGGCTCGACCAGGCTCATGATAATCGGAGACGCAGGTACCTGCCGCTCTGGGGGGAATTCATGGCTGAGAGATCGTCCCTAACGGATAATAGGACCGCTGAGGTTAACTTGGTGACGCCCCTGCTCAGCTGTAAGCGGATGTAAGTTTCTCCCCTCATTTCTTTGGAAGAAGAAGAAGAAGATGATGATGATGCCGATGATGAATTAATTGCTGACGCGAGGGATACAACATATCTAGCCACTCGGAAATGATAGCGATGCTATACAAGCGGCACTTCAAATTCGAGCTGATGGAAGGGTTCTACCGCTTCCTGCTGCTCTCGCCGCTGGCGGGCCTCTCCGCCGTGCGGTCGATCGAGCTCGACTGGTCGGGCTTCTACTACTGGGCGCGGTTCGAGGAGGACGCGGCGGCGGGGTACCCGATCTGCCACAACGAGAGCTGGGCGGACATCTGCGGCGCCGTGGTCGGCATGATGACGGGCCTGCGGCGCCTGACGCTCCGCGTGCTCGCCTTCGAACACCCGGCCCGCGACGACCAGCGGTACCGCTTGATGCGGAAGATCGTGGCGCCGCTCGAGGCGCTGCCCAGCCACGTCGTGTTTACGGTTGTGATTAGGGATGAGGCGTTTTGTCGGAGCTTTCAGGATGGGTTGCGCAGGGAGGGGTATGGCAGGGTGACGGTTAATAGTCCTTCGGCGGCATAGGTAATATACCCTCTCCCTCTCTCTCCCACCCCCCCTTTTGTTTCCCCGGGCTTTGGTGGAACATCACGATCATTTGATATCTAGGTAATCAAGGCGGCGCTCTTTATGGGGCAGGTTAGTGTGTTTTTTATATAATTACGTTTTACGATCAGGTACCTAGTACCTATTATCATGATGCCTAACGTCGATCATTATTGAGAATTGAGTGTACCTACTTGTGGTGATGAGTGATTGTGTGAGTATGAGAGTGGACTCTCGTTCATAGCAACCAAAGGGCATGTCTTCTCAAGCATCGAAAGAGTACTCTGTTCAATAGTAGGATGGCACAGCTTAGGAGGACGTGTTCTTGTCTGTCTAAGGTAAATTGACTTAGTAGCCAGGAAACAGCATAATTGCCCCTTTTTAGGGTAAAGGGGGTGGGACGTCTTCACGCAAACCTATGGCCTAGCGGTTATATTCTTACAATAGTGTATACACTTTTAACTATCCTGGTGGTCAAGTATACGTTATATGTCTCTAACCACATATACTTCTATAATCTTTTGTCTATATCGCGAAGTGAAGCAACGTCAAAGTCTGCTACGTTAGAGGTACCTATCATAATATTAGACTAACATGTTATTTTATTATGTAGGAAATACTCTATTCATGGGGGTCACATGGTAAAAATTGCGAGATCTCTAAGTAATGTCAGGCCAAACACTTGTTGGGCACAGATATAGAATAGTCGGGTCTACTCCTGAAGCTTGGGTCCGCGAAAACTGCCATTATTGCCTTGCTAGGTAGTTCACGCTGTCGGAAAGTTGGGACATGCTTTGAACAGCCTCCCAGTGTCTGAATCCTTGAGAGTTCGCGATCACGAGGAAAGAGGGTGCTCTGGTATCGTAGTTACAGCTAAATATCCCCTACCAACATAACACCTTCTTGAACTCGAAGGGTTGGGAATATAGATATGCTCGTGATTTTAAGTCTCGGTTTGATAGCTTCCATTCAAATAATGCTGGAATCCTATTCTATTTCTATTTCTTTTCTTTTTTCTGCGTCTCCTTCCTCTAGATCTCATTATTCTGTATAGGTAACTGACTATAGAATAAATAGTGTCGTCGATACTAATGACTAAGAAGCTCTAATTAATTATTTCAATACCCCAAGTCCCTTCTATGGTTATAGATAGATACCGAATGCCGAGCGGCTGAATTCCCCCCTGTGAGCTATCACACTGACCCGCCGAAGCCCCTTAAATTTCCAAAAAGCTTGGAAGGGTAACGGTAACGGTGACGGTAACCGGACAAGTGGGCTCTACTAATTTAGCAGCGTACTAAAAAGCTAACATGGTTTAGGTACCGACGCTTTGGGAGGCGACGGGGTTTACCATGCCTCGTTGCACATCACCACAAGTTTAAGCAGAAGTTTAAAGGGAGATGGATACCTAGCATACCTTGATGCTAGTTACCTACGTAGGCAGTGAGCTTTGGTCAAATCTAACATGCTCGTGAACTGTAGGTAGTCGTATTATGTGGCCACTGCGAGATGCGTCGACAACTGGAGCTATGCTCGACTCGGTATGTTTCTTTGAGCCATTTAAAAGCTCAGATGCTGCAACGATATCCCTTCCGGTGTATACTACTGTTCAATGGCCCCACGCTGTCAAGATTCCATTCAGATGCAACGTAATATCGAAGTGGACGTATGGAGAATATACCCACACTTAGGTATGCTTACCTACCAAGGCAGGCTAATGGGACCTATATGAGCTTTATTTAAGTGCTTCGACTACATAGTACTATCTCCACATCATATAGCTAGATTCCAGCTGTCATTGTTTTACCATTGACGAGATGGGGCCATGCATAGAACTACTCGCAAGATTTGAATGATACCCGAAAAAGGTATTTCCACCGATGCGTATGATGATCGAGGCCAACTTGGCTAGCATGGCCAAGGGGTTTTTTTTTTTCTGTTGAGGTTGAAATCTGATTTGTGCCGAATACTGCAAGACTCGAGCGGATATATTGAACTATTCCAAAAAAAAAAAAAAAAAAAAAAAAGAAAGAAGTGAAGCCCCTGACAGCTGAGCTCGAGCTTCCATGCAAAAGTGCCCAATGGCACCAATATGCCAGTCAATATCCTAGGCAGTATGGAGGTTAGGTTCGGAATGTAGCCATCCTCACATCCAGGGGTAATCAGATTCACCAGTAAGTGAACCCTGGGACCGAATAACATGTTTGATTCGCTACTAGGTAGCGAGGAAATGCTACATTTGGTAGGTAGGTATGTATTAGACGAAGAGCCGCATCATCGGTATACACGAACTTAGTGAGGACAATAAGAAAATATGTCCCTGACTTAAGACCTGATAAAGGAACATGGGATGTAGGGGAGCAGATCATCCTAGCTAGTAGCTATATACAGGGTAACTTTTTCGCTTAAGATTACCGGATGCCTTCAAGGTCCCGATGCAGATGTCGTTCATGGAAGGAGGGGGGTTGCATTAACTTCATCGATGATCGACGGACTGCTTATACGGGGCTAAGGAGAAGCATGTCATTGGCCAATGGCGTCTTTACCCATTGGGGGATGTAGCCGCTCATACTCGCATTCGTCTATTCAAGAAGGAATATATGATTTGCTCAACCCTTTATTAAGCTTCGGCATTTTAGTTTCCAGCGCTGGAGGCTGCCGGGAACTCTCCTAAGATACTTAGATACAATCCGATAGCGTTACTTTAGGTAGTTTTCTAATATCTTTTTCTATACGTAAGTACAAGACAGTGCTATCCCCTTTGACAAGAAAGATGAGACTAGCAGGCCACATCAACACGACAAACCTCTATGCAATATCTACGTCTACCTACTAAATTCGACTCCTTACTTCTAACACGGGTTTAGACCAAGTGCAAGTGCAAGTGCAAGGGACAAATCAACTGTCTCTTTTACTAGGGCTCGGCAATTTACGGAGGAATCCGAACCGCATAACAGTTACCTGTTATATACTAGGAGCTTGAGCAATATGAAGAGATGATGAGACTGTTTACTTTATTATGTAATTAGGAGGCAACCCTATATACAAGAACCGTATGTTCGTCGAGTCATAATTACGAACGTAAGGAAAATATGAATATACCGGTACTAGCTGTTTCCAAGGGACTCGTCAAAGTAACGTGACGATCAGCGCAGCCAAAGCGAACACGTAACTTATTATAGTACTCTGATAGATCTGAGCCATCGCAATTACGCGGCTGAACTGCGGATCCCCTTGATGCCGCTTTCTAGCTAGAACCGGGAACTACGCAGTAGGTAAGGGGATCGGGACACGGGTATGCCGAGTTGAAAATGGCAACGTGCTTGATTACCCAAGAGAGGCTGCGATGGATCGTCAATCCAACAAGAAGATCCCTGAGGAGTTAAAGGAACTGGTTCAAGTTTGCAATCACAAATAAAAATAAAACGCTTCAGACATCTAACACGAGGTTTTTCTTATTCTATACCGAGCAGATCGAGGCACAGCCGCGCTAAGCCCTATTGCGGCAAAAATTGACGACACCTTACATGAATTACGGACCGGGAAGCTGGTTAGCTACTTGCGAGAATCGCTATTTGTTTATTGATTTGAAGGGGGAACAAAAAACAAAAGAGGAAAGAAAACATATGGGTCACAACCCGTAGGAATATGGTGAAAAGGAGCCGGTATGAGGCGGGTGGATAGATGACGAGTTACTAATCTACATAATTACCTCCTATCGTACTCTGACGAGTGAAAAGTCGAGAAATGGCTGGCGCCGGAAGGCTTCCAACTGCCATATATGTACGGATAACACGTATATTGCCTACGCGGGGATGATGGAGGTCTGGATTGTTCCGTGCTGTCGGCACCGCACGTAACATTGCATCGAAGGAGCCGGGACGGCAAGACGTGTAGGTGCTTCCTTTGACTGGTAATAGATCGTTATTTTATTGCAAAGATTAACTAAGGCAGTAGTCCGCGATATTAATATCCGTGTAAGTAGTTGGTGTTGAGATTAGTAGCTACGAAGGCGGTAAATTAAGATATGTACCTGTGAGAAACCGTGGATATCTTTATCAAGTTCACGGGTTGTCGGTACCTCTATTAGAGAGATGATAGGCCAAGGTAGATGTCAATCCCTCTTACATGAGCATACCTGCAGCTTTTTTTGGTATTGGAGATGACATGGTGGTGATGATATTTGTTTGATGATTGCCCGCTTACTGACATATTGATGATGGAAATTGTAAAGTCAGCACAGGGGTTAAACGGGAACAATCATTGTTCCTAGTAGTAGTAAAATAAATATATTACAACATATGATTAAAATACTTTATTTTCATTTGAGGACGTGAGGATGTGAGGAATCGGGTTCGGGGTGGACAGGGCCCCGTTTACTTAGTTGAAAGGAGGCTTAAGGAGCAAGGGCGGAACGGAGTGCGACCCATAATTAAGGCTTCAGAACCTTACCATTTTCAGCCATTTCGCTTACTGCCAACCAATCAAAAAATCTCCGTCTCGCTTGCTAATGCAACCTTCATTTAGGTACCTAAGGTACCCACATTACTTACCCAATGCTAGGAACGTCGTACTATGTACGGTAGTACATCTAGTTAGGTACCTAACATCGCATAGGTTAGCACGTCGTATACTGGATCGCGACCTACCACATACGTAGTAGCTTAATCAAACCGCCAACCTTGAAACTTTTTTTTTTCTTACTACATCCACTTACATCCTATCCTCTCTAAACTAATACAACTACCTAATACACATCAAACCAACTTCTCTAAAGTAGTAGGTAGCTAAGCTAACCCGAACTCGAGCTGATCGGCTAGGTAGTTAATTGTTAACTATCTAACAACCATCTTACTATCTTACTAACAAATTCGGCCGACGCGCTAATAAGCCAATCGAAAAGTCTCTCTTCCCAAGTTCTACTACACCTTTCCTATGAGGCACACCGTGATGCTATCCTCGTGGTACTCTGCTACGCACACCGCTGGATTGGTACGCGACTCCAGTGAACGTTGAGACAACCATCGTGCCAATGCAACTTCGCTTGTCAAAACCCAATCGTCCATTATGTGACTGTCTATGCGAATCCGTCTTCCTTCGGATAGCTAGCTTACCTACTTAGCCTTTCTATCTAGCCTTTTCCGTCTCGTGGGGTCTTCCCAACTTCAGTGTCATATAGGTATAGCGGTCACGACGGTCATAACGGCTATAATGCGTGGGGATAACGTTGAAATGAGTTCCCACAAACTGCCCGGCCTGGGCTTCTCTCATCATCTCATCATCTCATCATTCATGAACTGAGCGCTGAGCATTTCTCAGCCCGCTTGCCGCACTTAACCAGGGTTCCCGGTTGTGGGAATTCTCAACCAACCCGGCTTGGGCTTCGAGAAAGTTTGGAGTTCTCTCGCCTGGCGCCTTGGCATTCGGGTAGATATTACCCTTGAGTGCCTTGAGTGCCTCGAGTGGAACAACTTTCCCATCATACTTGGTCGTTTTACTACGCTCTTTTTGAGGTATAGCATGTCCTTTGTCCATTTCGACCTATTATGTACACGGCTGCAGCCACTCGACATCGTAGCTCCACTTCCTTTGATCTTATTAACCTATTCACGCCTTACTTAGGCGAGTATTACCTGATATTACCTTAGTTCCCTTTTCTGAGCCGCGAATCCAATGTCTCTCTCAGAGCCAGCTCGCCAGGCCAACACGCCTTATTCGTCAGTTAACCGACTTGTTGTATCTCATATTTAGCCTCCTTTAGATCTTCCTGTCGCTTTTAAGTACCTATCGTATCGTGTAATACCGCTTCTTTTTTTTCTTTTGCCCTTGGCTGAATACCTAACACTATGGTTTTGCGGATCCCTTCGCCAAATATTCGTCTATTAACTTGGTTTGCTGAGACACCTGACTGTATAAGGCTTCCGTTCTCTCTTATAAATCTAAAATATCTTCTATCGACAACACTACCCATTCCTTAGAGCGTCGTTTTATTATTCTATTCATCTGATACCTAGAGTCATTTAAGAAAGGGTTATATATCTAAGACGCTCAATACCTGCATGTCTAAAGACGTTGTCAAGCCAAGCTGTGCGGGATCAGGCATTTATCACAGGGTTTGTTCAAGTAGGTTCTCGTCTCGGCGTATGTCTTGATTGAGTATTCCTATCATTCACCGAAGAGCCAGCACCCGTCTCAACCTTCTACTTTGAGCCATTATCTGTCCTTATTATAGAATTTCTACCCTATAGAAAGGCATATGCCACAAATACAAGTTATGCACCCAAATTCAAGGGTAGCCTTAGCAGCACAGACCGACCCTTGCCCCGTCTGCCCCGGTGGTCATTTTCATTCACTCCACATTACCGAGTCTCCTGCTCCTCAAGCTTATCCGTACAAAGGGGACCTCGAGGTACCCAGCCTATTTCGTTCCACAAGATGGCTTCCTTCACGTCACAAAATATCCCCTGTTCCACGAGCCCAGCCCTCATCTCCCACAGCCGCCATGGACCGACTCCATCCACTCGAATCGATGCGCTTAGCAATCCAGAAAGCATTACCGACTATTACCGTCGAGTCTGTTAGCCCTTTACCGTCTTGCCGGCTCCTAAGGTTTTTCAGTATTAAGATCTCGGATGGCAGAGCGTTAGTTCTCAGCCTTCCACCACCTCCGACGTTGAGGTTACTTCGGTCTGAGAGGGGGTTAAATCTTTCAGAGACCCTTTTAACAAAATGGATGCTCGAAGGAGTACTAGAACCTCCCAGTAAGACTCAAAATGCAATCCAGGGGGATATCGGCCTCTATCAACACGTTCAAATCCGTCCAGGGGAGGTTAAACCAGAGATCAGTTCTGAGAAAGAATTCAACTGGAGACAGGATGTGCTCAAGTTTCTTCCCGTCCTCGTTGCCCATGTCCCTTCATCGGCAGAACTGGGTGCTCCTTTCAACATCTTCGAGCCAGCGAGAGGAGTTACTATCGGCGAACTTCCCATGTCCTTAACAGCATCCGAGAGGCAGACCGTAGACTTTCAGAAAGGCCAACTTGTACGACAACTTTCGAGTTTCGTGTCACCGAACGGGCTCTTCGGACCGGCTACGGCAGTCGTCAGTCCCCAGTTACCATCTACTGACTTACACGCGGCGCAACTAGCCAACCTCGGCCTTCGTAGCTCGAGGACGTGGAAGCAAACCTTCCACTCTCTCCTGGAGAGCGTGCTACGGGATGCGGAGGACATGGCCGTCACAATCAGCTACGAGCCAATAAGGAACTACTTTAACAGACTAAGCTACCTCCTAGATGGTGTAACCACCGCTAGACTGGTTATACTAGACGCGAGCGACGACCTGAACGTATTAGTATCGCGGGCTTCGAAGCAGGATATGGGTAAAGACAAGGACGGGGACGATAACAAGTTATTAGCGACGGCACCGGAAGCAAAGCATACCAAAACGGAAGATATTTCCGAAAGAAAAGCAATACCAGAATGTACCCCAGGAGACGAAGAAAAGGGGCCGAAACATCACAAAACAGACCACCACCACCAGCAAAAGGAGCAGCAACAGCAGACCATCGCCGTCACAGGCCTCCGCGACTGGAGCAACAGCGTCTTCGGCGACCCCCTATTCGCCGAAACTTTCAGCCAAGATCCTTCAGCCGATTTCTCGCGCGGCTTCTTCCACTCCCCTTCCCCTTCCCCATCCTCTTCCTCCCCCTCCCTCCCCTCTTCTTCCCCCCCTCCTCCTCCTCCAAACACCCCCATCGACGACCCAGACACCGCCCCCGTGCGGCTCCTCCTGTACGAGTGCTACCACGCGACCGTCGGCGTGGTGCAGCAGTTCTACCGCCCCGGCCCCGCCAGCAGCGACCGGGAGATCGCGGCGCGGCGACGGCTCGCCGCGGCGCTGAAGCGGCTCGACGAGGTGGAAGGAGGAGGTGGAGGGGGAGGGGGAGAGGGGTTGTTGTTGGTGTTGGGGAGCTTAGGCGGCGCCGAGGTCGATTCCGTGGGGAAGAGGGCCAGACGGCCTAGTGCGAATGTTGAGGCGTGGCCTGTTAAGAAGACTAAGGCGGAGGGGGAGGGGGAGGGGGATACTTCTACTTCTAATGCAGGGTCAGGGTCAGGGTCTGGGTTTGATGCGGGAGGAGGAAGAGGAAGAGGAAGAGGAGGAATAGGAGTAGGAGTAGGAGTAGGAGTAAGGATAAAAGAAGAGGAAGAAGTGTACGAGTCGATAGAGAAAGACGAAGATATACATGACGCACCTTGATAGGCGCCGCCGGTGGCGTTTTATTAATATTTTTTATGTATATATCTATCTTGATTATACTCGGTTCTACATTGCATTGGATGGGTGGGTTATAAAGGAGGTATATAAAGGGGAAGAAGCGGGAAGAGGTGATTGGTTATATGTTAGCGACTTATGTATTACCTGTGTGAATATTGATTTGGGTTAGGTAGTTACCTAATTTAATATAATGAATATGATACGACGATGTGGTCATATATATATATATAGAGAGAGAGAGAGAGAGAGAGAGCTTTCTATGCTATGCGATGGTGTGCTACGGTATGTCATTTTATGCCATGTTATGCTATATTTCAATACAGAGTTAATGTCCTTTATAGATTTTCCCTTTACGCTCTCTCTATGATATGGATGGCATGACATATACCTTAATTTAGGTATATAATGGTATAGTGTGTCTACCTCTTCCCTCCCTTTTCATATCCCTCTATACGCCCAAGCTATATATATCTTAGGCACCTACCTAAACATTCCCTTTCCCCTTGTCAACTTTTCCACCGCTTACGACAACAAAATCCTGATCTCCCCCGTCGTCCTAGGGAACACAGCTCTCAACCCCGCCCTCTCTTCTCCCTGTCCCTCTTCCCCAGCCACCTCATCCACCGCGACGAGCAGCTCCTCGACGTGCTCGAAGTCGGCGCAGAACCGATCCGCCGCCTCCTCCGTGACCTCGCGCGCGAGCCTCGCGTCCTGGAGGTTCTTCACGTTCTCCAGCGCGTCCATGACGGCCGACGGCAAAAAGTCGTCTAGCCCCTGGGCCGCGCGCGCCAGGACCTCCGGCTGGAGCTCCGGGAGCAAGGGGAGTTTGGCCACGTCTTCAGGGCGCGCGTCGGAGAGGGGCGATAGAGCCGCGAATAAGGGCGAGAGAGAGGATTCGGCGCGGAAGAAGGCGTATTGGCTCTCGACGAGGAGGGCGCTGTGTTCGGCGATCGCGGAGCGTAGGCGCTCGAGGCGTGCGCGCGTGAACGATTGGAAGGGCTCGATGGCCGTCTGGGCGGCGAGGAGGCAGTTTATGAGGAATATGGAATTAGAGGGCGGGGAGATGTTTTTGGCCATGTTGGAACAGCCGGCTAGGAAAGGGTCAAAGGACTCGGCTAGGATAGGCTCGAAGTCCGCCTCGCGATCGCCGTCTGCGGCTAGTGATGTTTCGTAGGTTTTCATAATCGCCGTTAGCTGTTTTAAGCATTCCTGTAAGAACTCGGGCGGCCCGAGGTCGGACGGGGTGTGTTGGAATTCGCCCTCGAGGGTGGTGATATGGTCGCGCATCAGAGAGCGGAATTGCCGTAGCGCTTCTGCTTCTAGGTTGTTCATCGATTGTAGTAGAACCGAGTCCTCACCGAGTAACTTGGAAAATGTTACGCGGTAGAAGCTGAGGAGGTTGGCTAGCTTGTATGCTAAGATAGTGTCCTCGTTGGTCTGGATGACCTGTTCAACTCGCTGTCTCAATATGCGCGCTGCGCCAGAGACGTCCCTATCGACTAATTCATTTAGAGCCTTGACGGCATCGAATTCCGGAGGCCCATCTGCCTCGTCAGCCATCAGCATCCACAACTCGTTCTCGCGGCCCTCTTGTATCCCTTTAGCAATCTCGTTCCCGTCAGATATAAACAGGATTTCGAGGGCTTCTCTCTCGCTGACGGCGGCGGAATGCGTCCAAGCCAGCATGTCACCCGCATACCGCAGCGGATCGTGAGCCACGAGCTCGATCGGCTTCACGGAGTTATCCTTAGCACCAGCTGAGGACGTGCCGGTCAGCGCGAGGTAGAAGGCATCAGAGAGGATTTGCTCTCTAGCCTCAGCGAAGAAATCTAGACAACTCTGAAAAAGGGAGGGCCTCTCGGCAAGCACGCGTATAGCGCGGCGAACAGACGAGTTGATCTGAGGGTTCTCCAGGTTAAGGGTCTTGAACTCCTTCTGGACCCAGCGGTACAATTTCTGCATAGCCTGGTTCAAGTTTTTGGATGTCTGATCCATAATCTCGAGGCCTAGCGTCTGGCTCTCGAAGCCGAGAAGGAATTCGCAGTCCTTCCTAATGCGCTTCGCTTTTGCTAGAACAGCGAAGAAACGGTCGTCGACAGGTTCGGCTGTTAAGGTTAAAGAGGCGATCTCATCTTCTGATAGAAGGAAGTGCTCGCGGAAGGCCTTTAATACCTGCTGCTTCGTCTCGATATTCTTCCTTTGGGCCATGATGGAAGACGCCTCTTCAAGCACAGAGGACGTCGACTCGTGAGCGGCTGTGACGTGACCTCTCATCTCCTGGTAGTTTTTGTTGAGTTTATTGATAGTTGTACCTATCCTCTTTAACTGCTCGGCTACCCGGCCGAACTCTGTAATTATCTTGCCATTACTGTCAATAACCTCTTTCTGGACGTCCAGCCGTAGCTGTCTCCGAGTTTCAGCGGTGTTGCTAATGCCACGCTCGTCTAACAAAGCCAGAGACTCGCGGAACTCTGCGTCGGCATATGAGGTCGACAATACAGACGTCACCTTGGAAGACAGTGGATTTGATGAGCGTCCTGGAAATGACGCGCTTGCTGGCGATAGCGGTAGTCCATCATGTCCAGGTAAACGGGGTGAGTTGAGGCCATCCGAGGCCATAGTTCATATTTCCAATTGGTTACCTCTTTAGACAATCTTGAGCTGTCTTGACTTGCATCATCTCATTTCCATTTTACTCGAGGATGAAATTCCAAGAAAGATGAGCGTTAAATTGTTGGTAGATTCGAATACCACGGCGTTGAAAGGGAATCTTGAATATCCCAAGGTGTTGATGAAGGTGAAAGTTGTCCACGTCCACTATGTGAAAGAGGCGCCACCTGAGGAAATGTTGTCTGGCAGCTGGGGGAATTAGTTGAGTACCTAGGTACCTATTAGTTAAGTGATCATACCGTATACGTACAGGTATGTAGTACCTAAGCTTATTAAATGAAATGACTTCATCCCTCCGATTTCGATATCGATAATGATACCCTAGTTGATACTTAAGGTACCAGGTACATGTACCTATGACATGTACCTATGAACGCGTGCGCCTGCCTGTAAGCTCTCACTCCCAAGTCATAAGGTCCGTTCGATGTTTTCAGGGTTCAAGTGACCAACTGCAACTTGTTCATCATTTCTTAATAAAAAAGAAGCACAGCCGATGCTTTTAAAAACACCTTTCAATCACCGGGCCTTTAATATTCTGCGCCATTCTATAATCTTATATTATAGTTAAGAGAAGGTCTTTAAGCGTCATCTTGTCTCGGCTATAACTCAGAGCTTATCTATCACCTTCGCCCTACGGGATAGTTAGGTTTACAATTATTCACCTTAAACTTTTGAGACGATCAACAGCTCCTCTCTTCTTAATAAAAGTCAGGCGTTTGTTTCTATTTTCTACCTTTACAATTTTCACTCTTCTCCTTCCCTCTCTAAGTACCTAAGTCAGTTTAATCATGATAAGGAAGATATCCTATTGAATTCGACAACGCCTATGAGCCCATCTATGAACCCATCTATGAGCCGATACGATGCCTCCGAACCTCTTCTCTCGCCTCGTACCCTCTGGCGACGATAGACCCTTATACGACCGACTTAGAAATGCTCAAGATGACGACGTCGAAAGTAGAGCCGGTCTCGACTTAGACGAAGAGAACTTAGCCCAGCATTTCCAAGAAGATGATCTAGCCCACGCCGGTGGTGCTGGCCTCGACGATAGTCGCATCTCTACCCCACGCAGCCCTATCGCTACCGCAAGTAAAGCTCGTCGCGGCCCTGCTAGAGTAAACCCACACGATGCGAGATCACGATGGCTTCCGCCAGAGGATGAGATGGATAACGATGTCCCCGCCTCTCTTCTGGTAGAAGGTCTTGATGCCACCACGTCCAAACCAAACAAACAGAGGACAAGTCCTCGGCCTGCACGAAACTCCACCAGACGTTACTCTGCGGACAAGAGGATACAAGCGCAGTGGGAAACTGCACAGGCGCGTCAGAGGCTTCACCAAGACGAAGAATATGGCCCATCAACTGCCGAACCCCAAAGAGGCGGCACCGTGAGAAGCCCGGGATTTATAGGCAGTCCCAAAGACAAGGCCATGTTTAGATGGGCCAATGTCTCTAATCTAGACGTTTTCATTAGGGACGTCTACGACTACTATCTAGGAGCGGGCATGTGGTGTATCTTGCTCGACAGGTTTCTGCACTTATTGAAAGTCGTCTTTGTTGCGACTTTACTTACCCTGTTATCGCAGTGTATAGATTACAGCAAGATCCGCGATAGTAAGAACTTGTCGCAGATCATGATTCCCCAGTGTACCAAGCACATGTGGGGGATATGGAACTTGAGCCTTTGGGTTTGTAGTTTTTACTTTGTCTGGAAGAGCATTCAGTGGATTCTTGACATACCGCGCTTGATGCACATCCGCGATTTCTTCGTCTACCTCCTGGAGATCCCCGAAGAGGATATGCAAACTGTCTCGTGGCAGGATGTCGTGGCCAAGATTACCGCCTTACGCGATGAGAATGTGAAAACCGCTACCAATATTACCCCATCGCAGCGCCGTTTCTTGTCTAAACAGCTGGGACAGCACATTGCAAGCCAGTCGAAAGAAAGGCTTGATGCTCATGATATCGCGAACAGGCTGATGAGGCGGGAGAACTACATCATCGCCCTGTTCAACAAGGATATACTAGATCTTACAGCCCCGATTCCCTTTCTACGAAATCGGCAGCTGTTCTCCAAATCTCTCGAGTGGACGGTCCAGTTTGGGGTTCTAGACCTTGTTTTCAACGAGGGCGGTCAGGTTCACCAACGAGTTCTCAAATCCGACCACCGTGGACACCTTAGTAGGGAAATGCAGACGAGATTTATATTTGCGGCAGTGATGAATCTCATATTCGCCCCGTTCGCAGCATCCGCCCTCCTTATTGACTTCATCTTCACGTACTACAATGTAAGTAATCTTGAAGAAGACATAAAATGTATTATGCTTACCTACTTCCCAGGAATTCAAAACCAATACTTCATCTCTGGGAGCAAGGCAGTACACACCCCTTGCCAGGTGGAAATTCCGCGAGTTCAATGAGCTGCCACACTTGTTCGAAGAACGGTTGAATATGTCATATCCTTTCGCGAAACACTATATAGATCAGTTTCCAAAGAAAAAGACAGAGTCGGTTGCCCGGACAGTTCAGTTCTTTTCTGGAGCGCTCATTGCTGTTTTGGCCATTGTAGGATTCTCTGATCCCGAAATGTTTGTCGACTTTGAATTATTTCCAGGGATGAACACGTTCGCCTTCGTTGCGCTTCTCACGACGACATGGGCTGTTGCTCGCGGGATGATATCCGAAGAGAACGACGTGTTCGATCCCGAGTTTGCGATGCGGAGCGTTATCGAGTACACACATTACCAGCCAGACCAGTGGAAAGGCAGACTCCACAGCTACGAGGTCAAGGCCGAGTTCTCGGAGCTTTACAAATCGCGAATCATCATCTTTCTCGAGGAGATTATCGGCGTCTTAATCACGCCCATGGTGCTATTTTTCAGCTTACCAAAGTGCAGCGATCAAATCATCGACTTCTTCCGCGAATTCACAATCCACGTTGACGGTCTGGGCTACGTATGCTCGTTTGCCGTGTTCGACTTCCAGAAGGACCAGCGTACTACAAAGCAACAGCCAGGCAACGCAAACGATGCTCGGGAAGACTACTACGCTACTAAGCATGGAAAGATGCAAGCTTCTGTCCATGGATTTTTGGATAACTACGTCTACCATCCTAGGACCGGCCTTCCCAGCAATCATACTATGGGACCAGCCGGACGCCACCAGTTCCACCCCCCGCCCGCTTTCCCGGGCCTCATGTCGCCCACCCTCGCCGCAGACATGCACTCGTCGCGCATCGTACCTAATGAACGGGCTAGAAGCCGAGCGCCAGTACCTGGTAGAACACCGCGCTTCGGCCCAGCGGTGGCACCATCGCCAATGGCATCGATGCTCCTCGACCCGCACCACCAACCCTCCGCCTCCTTCATCGCACTGCGCACCACCCCGCAGCGAGCGCGCCAGCAGCGCGGTCTGCCCTCCGGCGACACGGATATCATCGAGGAGTCTACGGAAGACGGCATGTCGCGAAGCGTTATTCGCAGGCACGACACGGCGTTTACGGACGACGGCGATGTGGAAGAGAGCGTGGCGCGTCTCGGCGAATCTACGTGGGAAGGCTCGCCGAGGCGTGGCATCAGCCGCGAGGCGAGTAATGCTACCGACGGGGATGATGGGCCCGGCGTGGTGACGTTGCTGAAGCAGTTCCAGCAGGCGCATCTGGATCGCAGGGGTGTTATGTGATGTACTAAGCAAGCAAGCTGGACCGGGTCGGGCGTTTTGTTGTTGGAATGACTTGCTTGCGTGGTGGCCTTCGCATCAGTCTAGCAAGTATGATGGTTAAATTAGTCTGGATCGACTAATATGATATACGTACCTAATGTAACATGACGCAGCGGGTTATGAAGGCAAGGGAAATGGAAACGGAAACGGAGTTCAGTAGTATTTGGGTTAGGCACGGCAGTATGGTGCATTGCTTTGCATTGCTGTTATTCTTTTTCTTTTTTTCTTTTTGGATTAGGGGGTCAGGGATATATCATCAGCATCGGCACAGAGAGTAGGTAGGTATCCATCGTGCCAGTAGCAATGAGTGTCATACACATAAATAAAATAAGTAAAATCAACTCTCTATATTGTCGTACATGGATGGTATGTAGGAGGTACCTATAGTGGACGTAATCACAATCACACTTCGTGTTAAATCGATGAGCGAGACTACTTCATCCCCTATAAGAAGTTCATGTTTGGTAGATTTAGGTACCTAAGTAAGTAAGTTGCTATATTCACTTGATGAATCCCTATCTCTATTCCTAAACCGTCTTCGGAAGCGAATCACTTTTCACTCGATTGTGAACTTTATCGAGGTATGTTAGGTATGTATAGTACAGCATGCACAGTTCAAATATCAAAACCTGAAAAGTCATCTACCTGTTAGTTATCCAAAGTTATATCTCCAAAGTTTCCGTAATAGTATACGACCGCAAACGCATCACAGATAGGTAATTTCAGAATAGATAATGTGAAATTGATCCTTGTTCCTGTTGTATACAACATAAGCCACATTATGGCCTCGTCTCATGATGCAGTAGACTTTTTTAAAACCCCCAAACCGAAGCAATGCACGCCGGACTTTTGGCCACACCCTTTTTGATGCTGACGCTTTTTTGAATACGCTCCATAATGGAAGTCACCTTTCTCTATCTTGTTCCCGCTACTAGTTCCCTTCAATTGGTATTTACCAAGTTTTGTAGATTCAAATGGAAAGTACGAATGATTGAATCAGCATCGTCGATAGCTATCGGTCGCACATCAGCCAATGCCTTGATCTTAGCCGTACTATAAACAATCTGTTAGCGATATCTTTCGCAATTTTTAGTGCTAAGATCGATACGCACCATTCCTTGACCTGGTCGTCTGTCATAGTCAGGCCAAGTTGTGTTACTCGAGTCTTGACGGCGTTCCATCCCGTTAATCGGGAAGCAAAGTGTACGTAACGCGTCAAACCGAAATCCTCGGGGTTTAAGATTTCGTAGGTGGAGGGGTTGTTCAGGATGGCTTTGGCACTGTAACATTTCGTGTTAGTACGCTGAAATACCACGAGAGGAGTCGTTGAAGGGATGAGTTAAAATTGAAAAAGCCGGGTGACCCAAGAAGCTCTCAATTATAACAAGTTGAAAGAATCTCTTGTTTCAAGGATTGACTTACTGGATACCGGCCTTGTGGGTGAAAGCACAGAAACCAGTGATGGGGTTGTTAAAGGGGGTGTTGATCTCCACCGCCTCGGCAACCATATCTTCGATCTGGGATATATTAGATTCTGCGAAGCGCTCGTTGATCAAAATTTAGCTTACCTCCTTGATCATGCTCAGCTTGTACTTGCTCTTGACGTAGTCGGGGCTAGTGACCACCATGCGTGCTAGGAAGCCACCAAGAGGGGTGATGCCGTTACGCTCGCCGACTATAACATGTCAGTAATTGCTATGTCCCATTCAGAATGCCAGCAGAAAATACTCACTTCCGAGTACACTGGTGTCAACGTGTGTTGCACCAGCCTCGAGGGCACAGAAACTGAAGTCAAGTTAGTGACCTGGAACACAATCTTTGTTTTTCTTTTCGAGTTGGAACTTACGCATTGGCAATAGCGCAGCCCGTGTCGTTGTGGAAGTGCGTCTCGATGTCGCAAGCTTAACAATTGGTCAGTAAACGTAGCGTAGAGAAATAAGATGTTAAACTCACAAACTACGCCTCTTAATGTTCGGACGAGCTGTACGGCAAGTTAGTAAGTAAGAACGAATTCTGACAGCGTGAACAAATAATATACCTCGTAGACCTGTCGTGGACTGGCGCAGCCGACGGTATCAGCAATACCGACACGGTTAACACCAATCTTGTCCACTGCGTTGTAGAGTGATAATAGATCTACTAGGTCGGATCGGAAAGAATCCTCGCTAGAAACTACACCATATTAGCGCGTGTCTTCTTCCGAGGAGATTGTCAACGTACATCGGACCTCGATGCCCTTGTCCTTGACGTATTGCACGACTTCCAAGGCAGCCTTGGTGATGAAGGCCATGTCCTTGCCATGGCTGTGCTCCCGGAGGAAATGTGATGTTCCAATGACAATATCCAGGCCATCTACACCAGTGTCGATAGCCATCTGCACATCTCGCATATCGCAACGAACGTCTACGAGTTCACGATTAGTAGGTAAAGAGTATGTGTCTTTTCGGTAGCAACCCACGAGTTAGGATTTTGGCCTTAAGAAAATGTCAGTTGAATAATCCGCACACCAATGAATATATTGGAGGTCGTACCTTGAGTCCGAGCTTGCAGATCTCAATGCAGTCCAAGCGCGATTGCTCAGAAGCAGCCGGGGATGTGAGTTCGATATAGTCGACTCCGAAGGCATCGAGAGCTACGAGGTTGACGGTTTAGCAACGTGATATAGTAGGAGACCAAGCTATAATATAAAGCAATTCAACATACCCTTAGCACTAGACAATGTATGTTAGCGGAAGCGTAGTAAGAAGACACAATATACCGGTGACGTACATGTTAATCTTGGTTTGGGTGTCGAAGTAGGCATTGGCAAATTGTTCTCCCTCTAGAACCGATTATCAGCAACTATAGGAGTTAAATCTAATACAAAAAAGAGGCTGACCTCGGAGAGTTGACTCAATGATCTTGAATCTTCCTACGTTGGACAAAAACTCGCCCGGGTTGGACTGGTAAGGATTGGACCGGCGAATAGGCGCTGTGTCATTGGTGCCATTGGTGCCCTAGAGAAATCAAATATTAACTTCGATAAACGGAAATTAGGATCATATAAGCATATATGACATGACATACATTGCTGGCCGCAGAACCATTTGTTTCACACATCTTTGCTCTCGTAATGGAAAAATAAATAAAAAATAAAAATAAAGTTGGGGAAAAAAAAAGGTGTCGCCTCTTGGGAATTGGTGACCCAGAAGAAATTTCTATTTCAGCATGCAATGAATCACATTTCGCAGTAACAGTACCCCACGTCCGCCGATCGCGGTTCCCCAGCTCAGGGTCGTACCGAATTACCACAGAGCCTGCCTAGGTAGGTACCTATGCAACAAGATCTTAGCAGGGCCAACCTGAACAATCTAAACAATGTCCGCGGGGCTATCACGTGATGCTTACCATTTAAATCCCTGCGGAATGCTTTAGCCTAGGCCGCGGTGACGTATCATAAATTGAAATTGACCAATCGTATATGCCATGTTAGCATTTCGTCTCCTAGGCCCCACCTTGCCTGCCGCAACTTTGTACATACAATACCTGAGTCAAAACAACCCCACCATCAAATACTCAAGTTACATACCTTGCAAATGCCCGTCTGCAGAGACGGCTTATGAAAAAGGAGGTCTATATCTCCTATCCCCTTTTCCCCTTTAGTCTTTGAGCGAGTAGACAGGTTCTTTCCTGATTTAGGTGATATACTGCGGAACGAACAGGGTCTCGGCTTTTGCTAGACCACCGATCTTCAGATTTGAATCTGAAAATTATAGTCAACTTGTAGGTCCCACCATTCTGCCGAAGGTCCCGTTCAACTAATCCACTTCACGCTATCTTGGCCGGCTTGGGAGGCAAAAACTTCTTAGACCTATCTAAATTTGTAAGCATACGGTATCGGAAAAGCCTCCTCTTATACTGAGATTCTTGATCCTGATAATTACCATTCCGAGTTAATTAATGATACCTTCTAAGATGATTACCATACATAAAAGGGTGTTATTAAAAGGTGCTTGCTTCATAATATCAACAACCAAATATGTATTTGCTGTAGGAATTGATACACTCCTGATTACTTATGTCTCTACCTTAAACCTGTATGCTTTTGACAGGTCACAACTTGGCTTCGTTTAACGACACGAGTTTACCGCTTCTGCGGAGCTTGTTCTAGGAAACTTATTAAAGCTATTTTTCTATTAGATAAAGCGTTAAAGAGGGTATACAACTTAATGTAAAATCGTTCATGTTGCTGTCTTATCATTGTGATTGAAAACTGATGTGAGTGAATACG
Organism: Daldinia caldariorum; assembly: GCF_022478825.1. NCBI lineage: Eukaryota > Fungi > Ascomycota > Sordariomycetes > Xylariales > Hypoxylaceae > Daldinia > Daldinia caldariorum. Next base: position 87,971 of record NW_025953069.1, on the reverse strand, counting down.
TATACGTCAATCACAGATCTAACAAACAAACCAAGATAATTATTTGTGTATCTTAAGCTTCGTCATATACCACGTAGTCAAGTCCTCCTTTCAAAGTCACACATAGACTACGTGGATACGTATTAATTGATACATTTTGCACAGATGTGAAAATATTAGGGCCTTGGTAGTGTCATGGATTACGTAGTGGTGTAAGTATACGAGCACAGCGATACATCGACGACACCTTGAACATGTGAAAGGATATAAGTATCGATTCTATGCGAATGAGTGCTGGCTTAGAGAGTGGTGTCCTAGTTATAGTTCATATAATCTACATAGTAATTCAGCTAATAGAAAATAATATTATAGAATGCATAACTTGGCACTTAGATGGGAAAAGAAGTGCTATTCGACAGATGCCAAAAAGGGGAAATCTAATATCACCCACCATCGTACGATGATAGTCTGATCGATCTGTAGTATGACCGCATACCCCAGATCTGAAGGCTGCATTATGCCAGATATGAAAGCTACCTCTCGATCGGGTTCAATAAGAGATTGACGAGGATGCTGATAGGGAAAGGTTCTAGAACAAGTGTAACGAATTCAGGATGATCTAGAGCCTCTGTTTGGGTAACAAACATCCTCTGAGGAGACGGGAATCCTTGTTTGAACCGTGCCTAACTTAGTTTTATTATGAGATGTTCGTTATAGCGTTATATTTGCCATTGGTAGCTCAAACACGGGATAATTACTGTAAAGATACCTGTCCAAGGTATGTACGTAAGGTATGTATATATTTAGGCGTCGGGTTGTGACATTAGTAAACGGGTACCTAAGTAGTAATTATTTACAAGCAAACGAACGGGTTAACTATGGTTAAAGTGAGATGAGCCATAACTAGCCATTTCAGATGAAAGAAACGAGATCGCATTAGCTTAAGCCAGATACTCGGGGGAATACTAGGTAGAAACATTGGCATTGTTTCCGCTGCCGAATGCGTATAACGGATATAAAAAACAAAAAAAAAAAAAAAATGGTGAGAAAAATGGATCCTGTAAGCATCTGATTTCAGAGGGATTTGATTGATAACGGAGTTAAACTTTCGGAATGGAGAATATATTTTTTGGAAGCCCCCCCTTTTAAACAACTCACAAGCCACATAGAGAACAATGAGGCACATATGTAGTCAGCCTTAGCCTCATGAGGGCTTATCTGATGGACCGTCACGTCCGCCCTTAACCTAATCCAGGTTTAGCTTGAGTTGAGAAGGCCACGGCATCCGACGTACCCCTGCTAAACCGGCTCCGAAATGCGCTGAGAAACTTGGATCAATTTTTACTTTCAGTTGCAAGCTAGGTATCTTATCTTAGGTAGTTGCTAGGTACCACCACCACCAGCAAAAGCAGCAAAAGCACCAACCCCGAATTCAGGTCAACCTACGTATTTGAGTCGGGAAGATTTTCCACAATTTCGCAACTTGTCACTTCTCAACATCACCATAATAATTGGCGCACACAAACTTGAGGGGAATATATCTCTCGCCATTTTATACTCATTTGCAAACACGAATTCTTGCGCAATTCTTTGTGCAACTTCTTTGTTCCACTGAAATCCGCATCGTCGTCGATCCGCTGGTCCGCGGGCCTTCAATATCTCTCGCATTGGCGGCCCTCAATAAACTCCATTTCTCTTGAAGGGCGACACTAATAAGGGAAGCTTCTCCTGCTTCGCATTTCGCACATCGCCCGCTTCCCCCCTCCGACCTCACCAAAGTCGCAACCCTGGCTCTTCAACCAAAGGCCTTCGGCGAAGGCTCTGAAGCTGTGGCCAAAATGGCCCAGCCCACAATCGTTGAGCCCGTCGAGGATTACGAGTATGCATTCCTTCCTGAGGCATACCGCACAATTTCAGACAGTCAACATGACTTTTATGCAGATACTGACTTAGATCTTGTTACCAGTTATGAGTCCCTGCCCCCCAATTTCTCCCTAGCCCAAAATATGCTTGCTGGCGCCTTCGCCGGCATTGCCGTAAGCCGGATTCCACTCGCCTTTCGGAGCTGATCCGTGGTTGCTAACAGGATGGCAGGAACACACGGTTATGTATCCAATTGACGCGATCAAAGTTGGTGATTTTTTGAATCCAGCCGACTATCCGACTTAATACTAATGGGATATATTATAGACGCGAATGCAGATTCTTAGCCCGTCGGAAGCGAGTGCCTCCTACAAGGGCATGATACAGAGTACTATGCGTATAGCAAGCAGAGAGGGCGTGCTGAAGCTATGGCGAGGGATGTCAAGTGTGGTCGTCGGAGCTGGTAAGCTACCTTTTTTTTAAAAAAGAAAAAGAAAAAAACTATGGCCCAACTCATTTCTCACTATTGGACTATTAGGACCTGCGCACGCCGTATACTTTGCGACGTACGAAGCTGTCAAGCATGTCATGGGTGGTAATAGAGCTGGAGTTCACCACCCCTTAGCAGCAGGTACGCCTTGAACCCGATATCTCGGCAAAGATTATTATGTCTAATCCTCACTATTTTTTCTTTCTCCTTTTAGCAACAAGTGGGGCTTGCGCAACCATAGCCAGTGATGCACTCATGAACCCCTTTGACGGTATGTCGAGCTTCATATCTTCCATACTACCTATATATATTTACCTAGGTACTAACCCTAACGGTAGTGATCAAGCAGCGCATGCAAATCCAAGATTCGAGCAAGATGTACAGGTCTATGACCGACTGCGCTCGATACGTCTATAAGACCGAAGGCCTATCAGCCTTTTACGTCTCGTATCCGACCACCCTATCCATGACCGTACCTTTTACAGCCCTCCAGTTCCTCGCGTACGAGTCGATATCCACAGCCATGAATCCGAGTAAGAAGTACGATCCTTATACGCATTGTCTGGCAGGTGCCGTTGCTGGCGGTTTCGCCGCAGCTTTAACCACGCCAATGGACGTTATCAAGACTATGCTACAAACCCGAGGTACAGCTACCGACCCGGAACTTAGATCGGTGAATGGATTTGTGGCAGGTTGCAGGCTGCTGTACCGACGGGAGGGTCTGCGTGGGTTCTTCAAAGGAGTTCGGCCGAGAGTGGTGACTACAATGCCGAGCACAGCCATCTGCTGGTCGGCTTACGAAGCTTCCAAGTAAGTCCACTCTGATCCCGGTGTTATACTGTTTCCGAGAACGTCTTATATTCACAATTTTATGCTGTAGGGCGTACTTCATTCGCACCAACGCGTCATCGTCATGATGGGGTTGAGTCAGGCAACAATTCAGTTTTGTTTTATTAAGGTAGCTATCCATGAAGGACTCCACAAATCGGCTCCCTTTCTTTGCCGATCTTTCCCGTCATCAGGATATCTCCGAGGTACATGACCGAAGCCGAAGCCGAGGCTGCGAGTCTCGTTTCCTGCATTTATCTGGTTTCGGGTTGTTCGGGCCTAACGTGCCCTGCTGCACAAGGAACATCGAACTCGTTCCACAGGCTTACCGAAGCCGTCGCAGGCCTCATGTGGAATGCAACAATGATGATTAGTTTTCCTGGATAAACCTATCCGTTGGAGTTTTACGTGGGGTTGTTTTCCCGTGGACTTCCGAGATGTTCTACCTCTTCCGGGACACGATGCAAAGAAGAAAAAAAGATAATCCACGAGCAATCGGGAATAAGATTTTCAAAAATGGCCGGAGAGAAAAGAGGGGGGGATCATTAAGAGGGGAGGAGTGGTTCCATGTGTCTGGGTTTAGACACTGAAATCCGGAATGTACATATCACATTTGCTTTTTTCTACGTGCCATATCCTCCGACATCTTGCCTTCATTGGCCCATAGATGGGAGGAAGGATCGAAATGAATGATACTGACAAGGAGCTTTACGAAAAGCCCTGGCGTTGAACTATTTTTTTTTCTCTTCCCTTTCTTGTACAATCGTTCTTTTATTGAGGTTATGATTCATGTAAGCAACGACTTATTAATTGTTGCTAGACGAATCGGATAGAAAATTACTTGACGTTCGGAACTATGAGGTTTAGAGGGGGGCCAGGGGAGAGAGACATTTCTATGATCTGATCGTATCAGATGGTGGTGGTGGGCATATTCTTTCTTTCAGCTCAAGTCGCCGTGTATAGGTGGGTGTTTTGGTACTGGGTATTAGAGCTATGTGACAGGCGACGAAGTGATGCTGCCTACATCACAGGATAAGACGGGACGAGACGATAAATTAAAAGCTGGGTACTTGTGTTAAGTTAAGTAGGGTATATATATGTGTTATAGTATCGGCGATGTTATGTTTTGAATTGAATAATAGGATTTTTGCACCTCTAAGCCCGACTTATATGTTACTTTCTTTAACGCATATTATATCATACTGTGCTTATTATTCCACCGGAGTTCACAAATTCCAAGTCCGTTATTGAATATGCCGGCCATGATATAGGTTAGAAACAAGGAATAATAAGATAAGATTCAACTCCGCTCAAAAAGCAATCAAGTAAGTCATAACAACCTATATCAGGGCCACGGAACTGTGAATACACATCTCTCTTATACAACTAACTGTACAAGCCCATGTATATTTATTGTAAGGTATGTATATACTCACAGGGTCAAAACCAGGCAAACGAGCAAGTAAGGCCCAAACCTAGCAACAACTGCGCTTCACCTAAACGGATATTTAGCTAGGTAAATAATTAATTGTTATCTTTACTGACTTAATTTCCAGCTTTCTCAAACGCAAAAACTTGTAACGATATTCTTTGAAGACTCCACAAACCCCACAAACTCCCAACCTCCCGCCATAGACGGTTCATGCAAGAATTCTTCATCTTCTTCATCTTTGTCTCCTTCTTCACATCTTTATCTTCTCTCGTCTCTCTTCTTATGTCTCCCCTTCTTATTCTTAACCGAAGGGGAAACCACCCGGGAAACCACCGCCTCCCGAACCGAACTTGAAGTGGAATTGTTGACCGCCGCCCTGCTGAAACATGAACGGGTGTCCTTGTTGGAATGGGTTGCCCTGCTGCTGCTCGTGGGAATTAGGGTCATCGCCGCGGTCGAACCGTTCGCGCAGCTCGGGGTTGCTGAGCACCTCGTACGCCTCGTTGATAGCAGCCATCTTCTTCTCCGCCTCCTCCTTGCTCAGGCCCTGCTTCGCCGCCTTGTCGGGGTGGTGAATCTTGGTAAGTTTCCGGTAGGCCGACTTGATCTGTCGCTCGTCCGCGTCGTGAGACACGCCGAGAACCTTGTAGTAATCTTTCGTCTTGCTGCGCTTGAGAGCGACCTGGGCCTTCTGCATCAGGGGGTTTATGACATTGTTCTTGTCTGGTCTTATTTCTGCTGCTTTCTTCAGAGTCGCTACACAACTTTCGAATTCCTCGGCGTCTAATTGTGTTTTGGCCTTGTACAAGAGACCGTAGAGGGAATTTTCGTCTAGTTCTAGAGCTTTCGGACAATATATGCTAGCCTTCTTGCCATTTGCCTGTGAAAATATTAGCAACTCATCTTGAGTTTCGAGCGTTAGATAAGTAATTGTCATACCTCGTAGTAAGCCTGACAAGCAGTCTCAACTAATCTGGCCAGTAACACATTGGGTGACCGCTCCGGGATGATACCAGCTTTCTTGTACTCCTTAATCTGCTCTTCTATCTCGTTGATCAGACCCGGTTCGTCGCCGGATGGTATTAACAGCTTAACACCCGACATGGGCTGATTTCTCTCCAAGGCCTTGTTGACTTTAATTATCGTCTTATCGATGCTCTTCTCTTGTTTTAATAACTTCTTGCAGGGTTTAGACTCGGGGTCGGAGTGCAGACACTTCTTGGCCTGTCCCATTCCCTGTTCCAAATCCCCTAGAGCGTAAAACGTAGTAGCCGATATCTGTAAATGGGGGGTGGTATCGCCCGGTTTCATCTGTAGAATGTGTTGTAAGTCGCCCAGCGCCCCTTCAACTTCTCCCTTCTCGAATCGACATTTGACGCGTAGCTCTCGAAGGTTAGGAGCGCGGTTTGCGACGAGGATGGCCTCGCTGGCCTGGCTTATGCAGTCGTCCCAATTTCCCTTTTTTGCAGCTTCCTCGGCCAGCTTCGCGGCGCCCTGCGCCTCAACAAGCTTCTCGAATTCGGGGGAGCCTTGCTTATGCTTGGCTAAAATGTAGTGTTGCTTGGCTCCATCCCAATCGGCACTCCTGGCCTTTAACTTCCCCAGCTGCAAATGCGCGCCTTCGAAATCCGGCTTCAGTTGTAAGACCTTGTTGAAGTCCGAGGTGGCCTGCGACGTGCGACCGAGCGAGAGGTTGGTAGTGGCGCGTTTGAAGTAGGTAAGGTAGTCATTGGGGTCACGGGCGACAGCAGCGTCGTAGTACATAAGAGCCTCGCTAGTTTCGCCTTTGGTTAAATGTGACTGCGCCGAGGAGAGAAGATTCGAGATTGGGGTATCGGAGGGTATATCAGAGGCAGAGAGTGCTTGAACGAGGCCGGTAGAAGTGAGCGCTGTGGCTGCAAGAGCCAGCGCTGATAGAGGGACAATCATGATGAGAAAATGGATTTGGTTGGCCTGTTGGCGCGGACGCCTTCAGGTTTGTTTCTTTTTCTTCTATCTTTATCTTTTAATTGTGTTGCCGAAGCAAACGAAGGAGGTATCTAGTAATTACAGGATAGATGATGGATAGAAGTTAGGAAGTAATAGTTTGTAGAAACACAGAGAAATGTTAGAAACTCGGAAGTGAACGAAGGTATAAATGGGTTGAAAAGATACAAAAGATTAACAAGTGGCTACTACGCGCAATTCCATCCATTATCTGTTAGTTAAGTACTTATAAAGATGCTGTATTTAGGCTGTTCGGAAAATGTACCTTTCAAACAACTTTATCCCTGCATGGACAACCTGGCCACATGCAACTTCCTATGTATTTGTGTACCTTAGCTACCTCATGCATGCATTGTACGTAGGTACTATAGTACCACCACCGATCATGCGCCACATTTTTAGTATACATGTATATTTCCCCAAGCGGTAAGAGGGGCTAAAGAACCTGTCCGGGGATTTGCAGCCGATGATCGATCAAAAGCTCTACCCCACCAATGCCCCCCTTAATCCCTGCGTGTCGCGTGTAATCGACGTGTAACCTCTTCGAACGTCTCCAAATTTTGGAGCTTCACTTCAACCTTACCAAACCCCAAGGAACAAAATACAAGAGAGTCTCTTTTTTCTTTTTTTTTCTTTTCCCTTTACTCACAATGTCGCATCTCGCCCCCTCCCAAGCAGCCATCTTCTCCCCCTCCGTCGCCCGCGCCGCAGCCTCTACCGCAAAAGATTGGTCTTACATCGACACCTGGCTGCGTAGCATCTTCTCCAATTCTTCCTCTTCCTCTTCTTCTTCCTCTTCGTCCCGTCGCCCGCCCCATTTCGAACGCAACCCCGAAACCCTCAAGGCCCTCCTCGCCCTGGCCGCCGCCAACGAAGCCGCCGACGACCACCGCGAGCAGCTCTTCCGCGTCGAGCAGGCCGCCCTCGACGAGATACGCGCCGCGGAAAAGGACCGCGAGGACCGAAGACAGCGTGTAGAAGCGCAAAAGCAAAACCAACAAGGCTATGAAGGAGAAGAACAAGAACAAGAAGAAACAACAATAGACCCCGAAATCCTCGCCTCCGACCTCCTCTCCGCCCTCGAAGCCAACCTCTCCAAAGACGGCGCCGCCGCCCTCGAAGCCATGGCCGCCGTCGCCGCCGAGCTCGGCGTCGCCTACCCGACCCCGGAGGTCCTCGGGTCCCAGTTCGTCGAGCTGCAGGGCCGCGCCCTCGAGCTCGAGGACGGCCTCGAACGCGTCGATCTGTTGCGCCGGTACCTCGACCGCGAGGCCGCGCGCGCCGAGGCCTTCCTCGCTGAGCTGCGGCAGTCTACGTCTAACAACGCTCCTAATCTAAACGATAGCACTATGAGTATCGCTGGTGGTGGAAGTGGTGGTGGTAGTGGTGGTGGCAGCAGCAGCATATTCGCCCTCCCTCCCGATCTCCCCCGGCAGAACCTCGAGCTCCAGCGCCTCGTGAAGAGCACGTCCTCGCGCCTGCCGGAGCTCACGCAACAAGTACTCTCCCTGGAGAAAACCGTCGGCATTCCCAGCGTTACCGTCGAGGACGTGCGCGCGGACGAGGAAGCGTATCTAGACTTGCTCGCTCGGAAGAAGGACCTCGACGCCCAGGTGCGCGCCTTTGCGGGACTGCCGCCCGACGTCGAGGCCGCGCGCGCCGAGCTGGAGGCCCTCCGCGCCGAGCTCCGGGATGCGACGGAGCGGCGAGATGAGAATTTCGAAAAGTTGGTGGAGCGCGAGAGTCCGGTCAAGGTCAGGAGGAGACCCAGATTAGATTAGGACTGCCATAGACTTCAAAGGAGCTGTAAATACGCATAATACACACGCTTATACTGGTCCCTAAAGCAACGTGAATATACGTGTATCTATGTATGAACGCCATTATTACCATTACTATTTGTATGTGCTCTTCAGGTATCCCCCCTCCGCTGTACAAATGATGATAGTACTCGATACAAGACATACATGATGATCTAACGAAGCGCTTCTACAAAAATCACCTTCCTCGTGGTACAACAAGTTAGCATCTCAATATCTCGCATACCCTTCTATAATGATGTAAACAAGTGATCGCACAATCCGACGCCATAATCTACTCCAACTCTATTGTTGCTGTGATCGTTTCCCTCTACCAGAAACCGACGCGCCAAGTCGTCCGAACTGTTTTCCTAAACTCGAACGCTTCGGCGGTGGGGCAGCAGGTGGTATCGAGTCTTTCGGCGATACGGCTGGGATGGGCGCCGGCCGTGGAGGTTCCCTTTCCGTGATGCGTAGTCCGCCGAAGTCTGGCCCGTCGTCGAGATTCCTGCCGTTCAGCATCCTCTGTGCTCGCCTCGCCTTGTCCTGTACGCTCCTGAACTTTTCCAAGAGCTGGTCCCACCTAATCGTGTTGTCTTCGCGGCCCTTACCTAACCTGTTCGGGCGGTCATAATTTGAACTACTAGGTGTAGCGGCAGGACTAATAACGCATGAAGAATAAGTGTCATGGACGCTTTTGGAACGAGGGTGATAGCTTTGGTAAGAGGAGACGGCTTCGGCTACTAAACCTTGCCGAGAAGTTGTTAGGGGAGCAGTGAGGCATGGTACATACGGTCGAGGCCCGATTTGCAAGTATCCTATCGAGCTTACGCTGTTCAATCTGTTTTTGAGTGCGGCAAAGGCAGAGGACTGCGGCAAAAGCATCAAAATTCCATATAGACATTTGTAGAGGTACGGGTATTTCTCGGGCTCGAGAAGCTGTAGTCGAAGATCTGGTAGCCCAACGGCGTCTTATTAACATATCTTTGTCAATTGCAGGCTCGGAATTGGGTTAACTCACATGTGAAAACAGGGGACTCGATCAGCTGGACAAGCTTGTCGATCTGAATAAGAATATTAACTGTCATCTCCAGCTCCGCACTTGTCTATATTAGTAAATTGACCACCTAGGTAGTTACTATAAATATACTCTTATTTGGCTTCACTTACAAGATCTGTAGGAGATTATATGCAGCCTCGTACGCCTGAGCGAGTAGACATAGGGAAAAAGTCGCCACCGCATTATAACACCAAGAGCGAAATAGGGCGACGAAGAAGGTTTGGCCTTCCTATAACAATAGTGAGCAATACGCAAATCATAATTTCATTAGGTGGCTAAACAGCCTTCATTACCTTGGTTTCTAGATTCCTTAACCGTTTCCTGAGGTCAGCCAACTCCGGCGCCGTAATGAGATTGTTGTTGAGGTTCTGCACCATAATGCTGGCAAACTCGACATCCTCTTCTTTTTCGATCGCTTCGGCTAAAGTACGATATATCCTCTCGGGACTCAAAGTCATGCACAATTGGCGGATAATTAGGTTCCCTCGAGTCTCTAATAACTTTCTATCAGTGGAGAAAAGCTGTAGGAGGCTGACCATGAAGTTTGAAAAATAGTCGTCTTCGCTGTTTCTCGATATTTGCGATAGTAGTTGCAAGTCTTTGGTTACGACAGCTTCTGCTGGATCAGAAAGTGTCTTGAGGAGGGCGGGAAATGTCCCGTCATTGAACGCAACGATCTTTCTAGGTGCTTTTCGATGCAACATAATAAGCCAAGTTAGTGCAGCAACACGAGTTGCCTCGTGGTCGTTCAAAAATAGTAAGGTAAGAGAATTGACGGCAGCAGCATAATCCAAGTCCGGCTGGGGCTGGGCTTGTTGGGCGGGCGTTGATGCTCGGCGATGCTGAGCTGGCGTGGGACTACGTAGATCGATTTCGCGATTGCTCGACAAGGAGGCTCGCGTACTAGACACTCCCTCGGGGCGGTCAGTAGCAGGTGCAGAGAGTCGTGACGTCGATTGACCAGGGGAGACTTCGTTTTCATCCGCCAGAGAAACAACGTATTCCATGAGCGACGTGTTCACCCTTGTCGCAGCTAGCCGAATCGACTCGACCCCGCTAGCCATCGCTGGGAGGAGATGAGCTAATATTTTGGGAGTAAACGGTAAGACCTCTTCGGGGCAGATGTCTAGAAAGGAGACTATCCATCGCAGACTCTCTAGGAGACTATCTTCCTCTATCTCAATATTAGAATCTGCAATGATATCATTCGGCCAAGAACACGTACCCAGTGGAGAGTCAAGCGTCGCGGTGAGAATCTCAAGAATGGCCTTATAGTTGATCTGCACATCCTGCCCCGGAATCCAGTCGTCCTCGCTGCTGACTTCATCATCGTCCTCATTAGCAGTAGCAGATCCCGCTTCATCAGCATCGTCCGCCTGACGCATACTACCGCTGTCGACAGAGTCCTCTCGTTTTCTCTTTCCCTCCCCCTTTGATTTCCTGCTTTCGGCGATCCCTTTCTTTACTCGGGAAATCCTCTTGATCTCGTTCAAGAACTTATCCAGACAGGCTTGGGTGGCCGCATGAACATCGGCATTGTTGCCGCTGACAAACTTGAGCAAGCCTCCCAGGAACTCGGGTAGGTACGTAACCAATTCGAGGTCTGGAATCGAGTCAAGCAGAGTAATCCATCCAACAAGGAACGTTCTAGTAAACGGGTTCATAACCCATATCCGTTCTTTGAGGAGGGGGATAAAATCCGGCAGGGAGAAAGCTGTTGGAAGGTTTAAATTTGGTGAAGTGATTGAGCCAGAGTCCTTGGCTTCATAAGGTGGGGGCTGTTCACTCTCAAGCACGGACACATATGTAGCTGCAGACTCAGAGACGATGTCCTTGATAAGGCGATCGAGAAGTTCGGCGCCATTTTTCACAGAGAGTTCGGAGTCTGCGCCTAGCTGCAGTAGAGAGAGTGAATGTCAGGCTAACGAAAAAGAAGTCTCAGATGGAGGGGGGCGTGAGTACCTTGCATAGAGCATCAAATATATGATTAAAATACTTCAAAATCTCCCCCTTGGCGACTTTGGCAATGTTGTACATAGATTCGCAAGCATAATAGCGAACACGAGCATCTTGGTCTGTGAAACAAGCCAGTACAGGCGGTACTATCACTTCGAGGTATCTCGGTAATTCCTTAGAATGGGTCAGATTGAACAGTATCAGGAGGCAACAAAAGGTTTCTGAACAAGGGGATAGAAGAGAAGGGGAGGGAGGAAACATACTGGGCCGAGGGCAATCGCGGCGGCAGCCAGACCTATCAAGCCTCCGTTGCGCGCATGAGGTTGGTGGACAGCATAAGCATATTCGTTACACAACTGCTCGAGGATATCCTTAACCCTATTGTAGTCCTTGAGAACTACAAGCTCTCGGATGGAGCGTTCGAGCCTGTTTATAAGTTAACGAAAGCTAACTCGACATCAAATTCAAGGTATTTTAGATATTTATCCAGGGAGACGAGACTCGGAACATACTCAAGGGCGCCGGTCTTCCTCTTGTCATATAGCTTGTCGTTAAGAAGGCGCTGGACGTTGGGTTCCATCGTTGCGTTCTCGTCTCAGCACCGCAAGTCACGTTACCATGCCGCGCCGAGATGTAGATAAGGGTATTTTGGTAGTTCATCAACAGCGCTGAATGGGAGATATCTGATTAAATATTTCAAGTGTGGTTTAGACGGACGAATTGACGATAATGAATATCTGATAATAAGACTTGATAGAAAAAAGAAGAGAAAAGCAAAGCAAAGGGCAAAAAAAAGGCAAAAAGCAAGTCGAATTACAATATTGTTTTGGATATTCTATCAAAGTAACCTGGAATCAGAACCTTGCCGAAGTACGTAACTACGTTGAGGTGACCTGCAAGGCAAGGCAAGGCAAGGCAAGGCTGAGAGGATGAAGCGTTCAATGAATGATGATGTATGTGTATTGTGAGGGGCGAATTGAAATAAGTGATTACAGCTTTGCTGCGGGTTCAATTCGACCGTGCAAGGATTAAAGTTTGGCGGGGCAGCGGGGGGCAACACTACCTAGGTACCTAAGGTAAGCTGCGTAGCTGCTAGCATACAGTATACTACCTTAGGTATGTACTACATAGTACCTACAATACATCATACGTAAACAGCTGACTGCTAAGTCCTGACTCCTGACTGCTGACCGCTAAAGGCTGACGAGGCTGAACCTTCTAATCTCTAAAGTCTACATAATATGTACATAGGTACCTGTAACTTGTAAGCGCTTCTACTATGTACAGTAGGTACATTAACCATCGAAAGGCACTTTGCTTATCAGCGTGATATGACATCTGCGCCAAGGTTCCCTAAGCCAGTGCCCTGGGACCAGACGAACGTCCCCCAATTCTCGCAGCTAAAAGGCAGTTAAAGTTTTGGCCTACGGAAACGTGCAGATTCTTGCGCATAGCGCGCTTTGATCGAAATTCAAGCTTAACATCATTCCATTCGCTTCGCTCCAAAAGCACGTATTTCTTAACCATCATATTTATTTGGAAATGCGAAATAGTAAGGCAACGGGATATCTGGGAATACATTATTGGCAACGGTTTCAGGAAGAAGGGGAAATAATAAAATAGAAAGATTACATGTCGATGTACGAAGGACCTTGGAGAAAAAGGGTGCCTGTCGTTAGGAGTCAACAAGAAAATCATTCGATTATCTTTCTTCTTCTCTCTACGTTGACCAAGATGAACATGTCAGTTTCTCTTGGCTTCGTAGGATGTCAGAATACAGGGTACATCCCGCCGACGGAAGCAAGAAACGTCCTACCTGCATACATGACGAGGATAAAGAAAGGAGAGTGAGAAAGTGAGAATACTCTGCCCAATCTTGGAGTTTTTTTTTGGGGGTTTTTTTTTTTTTTTTTCTTAACCGCTGTAGCCACCAAAAGTAGTCGGCTACCCGCGGGTTCGCGTTCGTTTATTATTATTCGCCGACTATTTCGACCGGCGTGTAATACCCCTGGATAAGGGTTTCTTCTAAGTCGGGCGTGTGTTCCCGCGTGCTGGTAGGGTCAAGTGATATGTTAAAAAAAAAATCGAATTCGGCAAGTTTTCCCAATTGATAAATGACGCGACGTCGAGCACAGCCCTAGATATATTAGGTACATCCCTACCATATGTATTGATATGTAGGTATTGTGAGGGTTAGATAGGGTCAGACAGAGCATATCCCCTCTGCCGTGTAGGTACTACGTGAGAAATATTTCCGCATGTATAATGACGCAGCAAAATTGCTACATACGACGGGAGCGTCCGTTGTGGTCGTTGTTATTGTTGTACTGGGGCTACCTAGATCTTCAGATGAGCCCAATTTATCTGAAGATCCGACTACTGGGATACCCGCTGCTCATTACTTATACTAGACTGTTTAGACAAGTTCGTACACATACATAGATTGGATAGATGTACTTCACATGAACACTGTGCGTGATGAATGCTACGGCTTTGGTAAGTAGTAGTTTGTTGAAAACTTCGATATAGCATCACTGTTATAACAACGTCTGATTCAGAGTCAAATAAATAGGCGGGGTAGATTTAAGATGTGTGCCTGGCTTGGGCCTCAATGTTGTTTCGTTGGCGGATAATACCGTTCCTTTCCTTCTGGGTAAGTATACCCTTTTATTCTATCAATTCTCATATTTTATTTTTATCTTAGCCTTCTTGTCTTCATTACCTTGCCCCCCTATTATGCGAAGTACGTCTAATACCATAATTCCTTGCAGGTGTTGTGTTGTATCATCTACGTCACTTCTCAACTTTTTTCCTTTTCTTTCCTTTCTATTTTCTTTTTCCTTCTTTCTATTAATTTTACGAGTAAATTCTTTGCTGAAACATGATTCATCAATTATTCATGCACCCAATACTAATACGTTTTCTAATAAGCCGAACTGACTCCAAGTCGAAGCTAAGCCATCACGCCTGTACACCCCCTTTTTGGGTAAGCCGCATCAAACTGGCGAAACCCAGGATCCGATCAGCTGGTATACCTTATAGCTATGTCACATCGGATATAAGTAAATTTGCTGCTTGGGACTACTTCTAAAGTAACATTGTTGGATACCTAGGTGTACTTCATACCTGAGCACGACCTTGGAATCGGGGTTTGGGAATTGGGTATCTGCTGATCTTGGTAACGACAGTAAGATGTGGTCCCTTCCCCCTTTCCGCCCCTCGAACGGAGAATTCTGAAGTAGCCAATAATGAAGATGAGGCGGCCCATCCAAAACAAGAACAAAAAAAAGGGTAACCTATTAATGTACTCTTAACTGGCATACACGGTGGCTTTACTAATAATTCTACTTGGTGCGTTAAAGAAGAAGAAGATTGGAAAATGAGAGAAAAGTTGCCAGTTGCTCTGCCTGACTTGTCCCGGTATATTCCGCTTCTCGTCCACGATCATGTGCGCACCGCGATGGTGACGTCGATACTACGGCATCATTACCCACGCGCTTTTCTCCCGCCAGCTCCTTCGCCCAGTCCCCCACCCAACGCGGTTCATAATTCCCCATCTTCAGCCAACCTGAGACCATCGCCTTATGATCTATCACAAAGGGGCCCCCGTCTAGAGCTTCAGTTCCCGGCCTCTATAAAGCGGCGCTCGCGCCACTATCGCACCTGTGTCAGCCCATGCGGGAACTGCTGATTGGACGGGGACAGCCCCGGATCCTCTTTTACTTTTCCTGGCCGCTGTCGTTTTTCTTCTGGTCTGAGTCGCTCTTCCGCCAGGATCCGTCCGAGCCATCGCCCTTCTGATCCTTGTTGTTTCGGGCGGCCATATCTGCACGCTTTGCGAAGGGGTCCTGCTCCCGTAGTAAGTATCAGTAAGCAAGCCATCGATGGAAACTAGTAGATCATGGCGTAAGTACGTTCTTCCCGCGGGACTTAGCAATCCGCGTGGCTGACTTCTCGTCCATCTTTGTTGGTCCCATATCGTAAAGAAAAAGATCAAAACCTCCCAAAAACTGGAGAAACCGAAAGTGTATACGTTGAAGAACGACCCAACCTTACGCACTCAGAAACAAGCACAACCCAGGACGACTAAACGGTAGATGATAAGAGGAGTGCAGAGTTTGAAACAGCGAGGGAAGACCAGAATATATAGTCCAGGCCGTGCTCCTGAAAACAGACCGGTCTACTAGCCTTTCCAAATTTGAAGCAACCTGCCAGGGTCACACCGTATTTGCTTTTTTCACTTTACACTCTGCTAAAGATATCGTGGTTGTACACGAGGCAAGGCTTGTCTCTTCGTTCCCAACGCATCACTGGCCGCGGCATCTCTCTCGAGCGTCATGCTATGCACGCAAGGAAAGCTGCAGCAAGCATGTCGGTATGTAAGACAGTAGCAAACAATAGGGTAACTGACATGATGTAGAGTCATATGCGAGGCACCTTCTGCCAATCTCGTCCTCGCGTTCAGATAATTAGTGGTTCCAGATATAATATTCTAAGGATCCATATTGGTCGGTGAACAGACGATGCTTTAGGTACTTCCTCTCAGTCGTGTAGCAGCCCTGGATGCAAAACTTTCTTGCTTGGACATTCTAAAGCCGGGGCCGGGTTGCTGCAAGAAAGCGACGGGAACACCCACCTATCGACTTTGGGCATACACGCGACCCCTTCGGCAGGCAAGACCTTTCCCGCCTCGCAGGATTCGTGCGGCTGTCCAGAAACGCTTCTTTACCCAACGAGAGTCGAAAGTTATTAAGGTTTATCCTCGACCGAAAACCCGCGGCAGCCGAAGGTACTAGAAAATATATTTGAAGCAAGCGACCACTAAGAGCTTGTCCAGAACCTCAGCTTGTACACATGGCTACACGTAGCGTGGATTGAGATGTAAGAGATTATCGAGCGTTTCATAAGAGCATTAAATCAATCTATGTGAGAACTGCCAGGAATCAGCTCACAATAAGGCAATCTCTCAGGCATGCATATATCCCTCTTGTCCGGTAGGGCAGCAACATGGTAAACTACCTTCTTCATGATCTTGGGCACCTGGTTTGGACGAAAGCCCCTACGCCAGTGCAGCATACCGCGGCCGATTTTAACAATATACCTTGGTAGTGGACGAGTCGCAGGTCAGGTACGAGACCTACATTTGATTCGTCCAGCTCGACATCGTATCGGCTCGCTACGGGGATGCTATTGTCTTGGAATCCGAAAGTTATCAAATTTCCATTCAACCAGAATGGCTAGATAAACCGAGTGCAATACCGCCGAGTTTTCAAGAGCACCATCTCTTGTAATAATCCCGACGAGGTTGCATTAGGTTTTGAGAGGGTTGTAAGGCATAAAGTCCGAGAAATGTCTCCAACATTATACCGAGTCAACCCTATTCCATTTTCCGTTGGTTGACTTCCGCTGCAGAAAGACACCGCTAACCTATTTACAGAGCTTATCAAAAGCTACGACAAGAGATGGGTAGCACCATGCTAGAATATTAATGAGGGTGTCCATGAATTGGATCATCCCCCTCGCTGATGACCTTCTGACACTTAGCAAGGATGGCTGCTTGCCTCGACACCTCGGCTAGCGTGCCAACAACCTGCTTATTACCATCCACGAAGCCGTATAGCGCGTACGGGATACCGACATCGTTACAAAACTCCTGTACCAGCTTTTGCGTGCGGCGGAGATTATGGCGCGGAATCCTGGGGAACAAGTGGTGGATCACTTGGAATTGCAGACCGCCATGGAAAAAGTCCAGCCACTGAGGGCAGTCAATGTCCATGGTCGTGCGCAGCATCTTCTGAGGAAATGATTCGTGGGGGCCCATATCGGATGTGCTCATTGCGAAGTGGGAAAGACAGATCTGCGCGTGGACGGGCATGGGGACCATGTGGCTGATCAGGAAGAAGACGAATCGATCCCAGTTGTTTGGGATCAACTTATACACTACTCCATAGAAGTACCAAGTAATGAAACAAAGCTGCCCGACTATCTCGAACCACCCATGCCACCAGGCAGGTCCCTTCTTGGGACCCCTGCGAGCAAGTAAATAATCCCAGGATAGGCGGTAGAGGTTCAGACGTCCGAAAAGGAGAAGTATGTAGTAAGTGTACGGCTGGATCCTGAGCATGAGCTTTGCTGCAGCATCGTACTCCATTACACGATCGTAGAAAGTGGAACGCATCGACGTGAAGAATCGGTGGGACACAGCCATGAACGGCATATGTTCAATATCCGGGTCGTGCTCAGGTGCATTGGTAACAATATGATGCACATTATGGTTTCGCTTCCACCATCCTAAGGAGAGCCCACCTAAGAAATCGGCAATGATGATACCAATAACGGTATCCGTGTGGAAGCCATGCGTGATACCCATGTGACCGGCGTCGTGGGCGGTAAAAACAAGTTGATGCCAGAATGCGCCTAGGCATATTGCACTAGGAACGTACCAACTCCAATGTAAAAAGAGGAAGGTCAGGGCGAAGAGGATAGAATACCGGGTACACTCGATTGCATATGCCCCATAGTTACACTTATAGAGACCTTCGGCTTTGATCCGCTCGCCAAGATGGCGATATTTGGCCACGATGGTATCCTGGGTATCAAAATCCAGGGAGGGGTATTTCTCCAAATCCAAAGTTGTCTTCTCCCTGGTAATAGTATCGAGGTACGACATGCCATCATCGTCAGGTTCCACAGAAGACACGGAAGATGTTGATGAAGATTTGGGCACTGCCCCATCAGCACCGCGCCGTTTTCGAACCTCGGAGTCGGCGCCGTCAAAAACGGGAGAAGGTTCCCGGGAACTCGGGCTGCTCGAAGTAACAGTAGAAATTACGTCTCCTTCTTCAGCCTCCTTCTCAACATCGTCGCCCCCTAGTAATGGTCTGAATTTACCACCTTGGATAGGGGGAACGAAGTTGGTCCATCTTCCTTCTATTCGACCGATCCGATAACGGTTCATTTGCTGTCTTGCTTCGGCAGAATGGAGACTATAATAAATAACAAGGACATGTTAGAGTATTGAGATTCTGATGCGGGTAATAGGGTTATACGGGAGAGAGCAGCACTAACGCAGTGACTTCATCGGTAGCATCTCGACCAACCATATGCAGGATTGCCTTGTCACCACCTGGGTGATACGGGAGCCAGGCATCGGCCTTGAATACGTATTGGTCAGCGATGAAAATGTGTCGTCCCTCGGCGATTAGACCTTCAATCTGCCTTCTCGACAGTATCGGGTACGTTTTTTCAGCCATTATCGCCCACGTCCACCAGCTTCTTTAGAGCCCCCAGGTACCCAACGAATAGCAAAGGGAGTAAATAGACACAAAAGGTCTAGCTTAATGCTCAAAGGAGAATTTACGCAACCATTTCATGTAGGTAATGAAAGGGAGGGTATATAGAACCGGGAGGGATTGTGTATAAGACGATTGGTAGAGGTACCTTTTTTATCAAAAAAAAGATGGGATTATTTAAAAAGTCAATGGACATTAAAACATTAAAATGCTAAAGTTTAAGGCACGTCCTGAACAGTCCAGACGAAGAGCCTTGGGAGCTAAGGAGAAGCGGTGGAAACGAAAGAGTGGGGGTTACTTCACCGTAACTCTCCGCACAATCCGTTTGGGTCGATCCCCCCTGAATGTTGTTTTGACCAATGATGATTGGTTCAATAAGCCACGACGCCTTCCCCACCGTTCCCCATTTCTCAACCAATACGTACAATATGTACATTATCATATGTACACAGCCACAACTTTTATACCCAACAGACTACCTCACAGAATGTTGCATCTTTAGCATCACTTTTACATCTACCTGTTAACATCACGCCAAGCACATAACGTAGGAGGTATATTACACGTCAGATACGCATAAACATAGCTGACCAAAGATTTCTTCTTTTTCCTTCTTTTTTATATACTATGTAATAAAAAAATATAAAAAAATAAAATAAAAAAGCCAGACTCGGGTAGCTCATCCGTACATAGTAACCAGCTGTATGGTATGACTTGTAAATCATACCCTTGCAGTCGTACGACTCGCCAATATACTAAACCACCTAGCCTAGCCGCCCCAAGCAAGAAAAATATCTCTATATTATTCAATTCGGATGAAGTGTTAAAAATTGACTTGTCACTTAGGCATACGGAGTCTCTATCAAGCTACTTGGGCAACGCTAGATACGACGTCAAGAGTAGCTGATATCCATTACGTGTTTCCGGTAAAGTTCTAGTGAGCTTCACCGGTGTTGGATTAACCACAAATTGACATGTGTAGGACCCTGTATCTAAGTTTCCCAACAGGTCATTATCATTCGAGACAATTCGAGACACAGATAATTAGTGCTTTAGGTGACTATGTGGTAGAAATACGACGACATAGTGTATTTACAATGCCGCCAGTACTAATCAAATCTCAGGTTTAACTATACCCTTCGCCGGAACCAGGAATTGGCAAATTCAGGGACGGGTTTCTCCGTGTGATAATAGATAACTCGACACAACGAAAGTATTGTATCTTGGGTCCTCGAATTAAGGAATTACCCATACTATCACGGTGTGAAACTAAAAAGACTATAGAGACAACAGAGCCACTCCGTACAGAACTCTTATTTAGCTATATAAGCCTACTACTTACTATGCATACCAGAAGTGTCCTTTACCCCAGAATCTCGTCTAGAATCCGAGCTCATGCGTTGTTCTTCTCCGCTAATTTCAGGAGGAGCGGGCTTGCTCTTTACTCTTTCACGTAGGTTTAGGTATGCCAAACCACCAATCTAACATACCTAACGTGGTCCTAGAAGACTGGTAATTGTCCTGGTATATCTTTGCGTTATGTAGGCAAAGACGAAATTCTAGGTATCTATATCCATTCTAAGTATGCAATGATGACCCGTAGATGAAACAGAAACTTCCTAGTAATTCCGCTACTTGGTAATGGGTTTATAGAAGTAGGAATTATTAAGAGCAAGCCGTACGTTTACATCTACCTAGCCATGCAGTCAGTCGTAACGTCGTAACTGTACATGCAGCCCTACATTCCCACATAGGAACTAGACGAATAGGAACACGCGGCAGCCGGTGATATACGTATGTCGAGTCAGGTGCACGTCCTTACAAGACGAAGGAGGCAAATAATATACCTAAAAAGGGCGTACCTAGAACTTGCTCCTAAAGAAGGGGGGCTTATGTTACATGCCGGCTTCGCGAACCACGAACCGGATCTCGCCCGCGCCGTAACATCTCCCAAAAAGCGCTTCCTCGGAGAGAAGGACTGAGAGAAGGACAGGGGCGAAAGAAGATAATCCTATTGTTCGATGAATACTATTTCACGCGATCAAGTGGTATCTACCTCCGCGGACCCCCACGCCGTCAATGTGCCTCCTTATTCAACCGTCGGAGCGCCAAGACACAAGACGAAGATGTCCTAATTCTATACCTAACTCACATCAGCTGGGAAGTTAATAGTACGAAAAAAAAAGCCGACTAATCAGATTTATATGAGCAACTTACCTATACCTATCTTGCACCCGAGAGCACATTAGTGACCCAGCATCAACGAAGTTGCGATATCACCTCCTATCTCTTGCCCATGTCTTCGTATCCTCATATCAAGACAGTTATTAAAATATTGTAGTAAAGCACGCGCTTTACGCTTTTCGGAAGCTTTCGCCAGCAAAAAAAAAAAAAAAAATCAAGGCAGAATATTGAAGAGCTTTATATGTATCTAACTGCTGAAAGTATGTTGCTTTCTATATACCTAGCTCGCCTCGCCCCGTCTGGAACCCCGTTACAGAGGCAGATATACAGACCCCCCCTGACTATTGCGATGATATAGTTTAAACAAAAATAGACTAGCAAACCTATCAAGTAATGATCTCGACTATTCATATAGCGTGAAAAAACGTACCTGTCTATCATCCCAGAAGATACCACTCTCGTCCTAGCACATCGTACCCCAGGTTAGTCCGCCGCCACAATCAGCATGCACGACAACTCAATGTCCAAACCGGCCGTAGATTCGAACACGCTCACAGCACTTGGTGTAACAACCACTGGAGGGCACATAAAGATAACATGAAATTAAGTTTATATAAGCCGAGATATATCCCTATCCTGATGTATCCCAATATCTAGCCCTTATATCCCGAACCCATGAACCATATTCCCCAGACCTCTGCCCATACCCATACGGACCCGGTTTATACCTATTCCAAAGTGACGATCCCAACTAACGACTCGGGAAATAAATTGCGCTGGTGCGGCACAGTATCTCGTTTGTTGGATCGAGGTACTCCTAGAATGCTTCTCCCTTTAGAAGCCCCAAGAACAAGCAATCTCAGACGTGCTGCGACCTCCTCCCATGTCGACTCCCGATATTGCTAATACTGTCACTCGGCGCTACGCTTCCAGCATCATCATCATCATCATCCCAGACCGCAAACCCGCTGCCGGCGTGACTTTCAAGACGTCGCGACGCCCGCCTGTCATTGGACCCCTTATGAGTAGACGACGGATACCTACTTGCTGCTTTAAAGGGAGCTCGCGACGGTGAGGTACGTGTGCCACGGGCCGTACCAGCTGACTTATCCGTTTTAGCTGAGACATATGTCTCTGCTTCAGCGTCTCGCGGTCGCGACGACGCAGTCGTGTGCTTGGAGCTAACATAAGTGCACCAGTCTGACTCTGAGTCAGGAGAGTGCCGCGAACTCGCATGGCTGCGGGATTCGGGAGCGTGGGAGTGTCTGGATCGGCCTGTGTTGCTGCGGTACTCCGATTCCATCGGTGGCCTGGACGAGTCGCGGTATTTCGACCCCGAGCTGCTTTTATACTCGTGTTCATCAATCATAAAGGGGCGTCTAGACGAGGAAGCCTCGCTACGGCCGCGGGATCGGCTACCAGTGGTGTAGTGGCTTGAGTAACGGCTAGAGCGATCGTCGACGTCTTCTACCATTCTACCTCGAGGATTACCGCCATTGTAGCTACTCGGAGGGTAGTACCGGGGTCGGTCCGGAGATTGGTCCGGGTATGTGGATCTCCTGGTAAATGGGGGTATATTGTGCCCTTGGAACGCCATGGTCTCTTGCTCTTCTTTGTTTTTCAACGAATTATAAGTTAGCGCGCCACCAACAGCAGCGCCCACTGCAAGACCAAAGACGGCACCAAGGATTGTGGTGGCATTCAACCCTTTTGGGCCCTCCTCAGGTGGAGGCTCAATGGTTGACGAGGTAGTAGTGCTTTCTGGGACCACCGTATAGGAATCGCCGCAGGAGACGTAGCTGCCGACTGTAGAACCAGGTGCAGCAGGACGGGCAATAGACCGTGGCAAAGGAACCATGGGAGCACCGACATCCATAGTCCAATCAAGAACGCGGCTAGATTCCTGTGAAGAAGAATGAGAGCGGCTTACCGTCGAGCCCGTCCGGCTCGCGGCATACTTCTTCGAAGTGTTGGCGTGGATGACTTCCATTATGTTGCCGTCAAAGTCTCCGATTATAGCACGACTCTCTTCGCTCGAGTCTGGTTTCTGAATGCGTATATAGTTCACGCCGTATTTTCCGTCCTTTAGATCAGGGTTGGACCGTAAAGCAGCTTCGTGGAAAGCAGCGACAGCCGAAGGTGATCTTGCCGAGAGAACTATACGGCAAGGTCGCACGAATTGTGAGTCTGAGTCGACGTCCTGTTTCAATTCGAAGACCGGTTCAGGAGAGGATGAAGCAGTGTCGCCAAACAATACCGAAGTGGGAGTGGCAGATATATAACGAAGGCCGAGGGGTTGGACCACAGCGGCGTAGAAGGAGGCCGACGGGGCTAGGTCTTTAACTTGGATAAACGGTAGGACCTGCATATCCCCAGGAGCTACTAGTCCGTGACAGGTTATCAAGTAGGGTGGGATTGAAACTTAGAACGGCCGAGTAGTCGAAGTTGAGTGACTCAGACTACCAGCAGCGATGTGGAACACGTCTGAAGGTATAAAGCAACGAATAATAAAGTTGGAATAATCAAATCGACAAACCAAAGGTGGTATAATAAGTGGAACAGAGTGGAACGAAGGGTGTTGTCAATGTCCTAATTTAGTTGTGCAGGTGTCTTAATATGCGAGCCAAGTACGAAGTATAAACGTGCTTCAACGCCCAGAGCCCAGGGGGGGATTTTCAGGGGAAATAGTAAAAATGATTGAGTCGATAGAACTTGAGTTGATATTGGGCAGTTAACCCCCGACCTGTTAGGTAGAATTATTAACAATTAGAATTAGAACGATTATGAGCGAAAAGAAACCGAGAAGCCAGCAAATTTATGAGTAGAAATATACCAACCGAAGTACCCATTCTGATATTTTAGCGGGAATATATATCCATTGAAAAGGCCGCCAATAGACGAGCTTCTCCCAAAATGCTTATAGTTAGGTATTGATGCAGGAGACATCTTTGACTTGTCTTGGGAATTTTCCGGACGGTGATCCACCCCTCAATAATCCGATGCAACTGGCTACTCATGTTAGGCCAGTTGCGTCTACCTGAACTCATTCATACACGTGTAGTGTGATAGATTGAAAGACGACTACATAACTTGGCGGAGTTTGTTTTGGTAGTGGCAAAAGAATATCCACCATGTTCCTGGATATACATTAAGTACGCAAGATGCCCCATGAAAAAGGTTCACGATCCATGGTTGTCAAAGCCGTATAATAATAACCCAGCTGAACCATGAGGGGTATAAGATGGCTCGAGTCCGAATGGTGTATGTTGGTCTTCACGTTAATGCTGTGGGTATATATCAAGCAGGCTGCTGGAAGTGACCATGGATTTCATGATTTTTATTTCTTCTTATTTCTTTTTTGGATGGAAAATAGCGCCGACTCCCAGACTTTGCCTACTACAACAACGATGAAAGGACTGCCACGTTGAATTAATGCCCTATATTGAGCTGCCGCGTGCCAGAAGCATCTTCCGACACGAGCTGAGCTTGAGAGGATAACTAGAGGTAAATAGGTGAGTGTAAAGTAGGGGTCTCAGAGTGATTTGGCTTATAAGATGTTGGCGGAGACTGACTGCAAAGCTTGCATTGCAGCAGTGTGGAAAAGCAAGGTGGGACAATTATGTGGACAATCATGTGGAAATACTTTGGATTAGGTATCCCTTCCGTTGTGAGACCTTGACAGCGCAACGGGTCTGGCCTGCCGGTACACTTATGTACAGACCGGCATCATGTGAGTGGATAGGTACACGTAAGAACCAAAGACTCCAAATTCAACGACAGGTAACTAGCCAATTCCTAGTTTAACTTTGTCTATTAATTGCGTGATCCTCGAACCAGGACCCTATGTTAGGTAGGATTGTAGGATAGTCATAGGCTAATTTATTGCTAGTTTCTCCCCATTAATATGATCTCCGCAGATGCAGATTTGACTACAAGATCTTCACCTTGCACCCCCCCTCCCCCCAATGCATATCCACCTCCCAACCAGATATCATCAGAGCAAGGTACCCAATGCCTACCTAGAAGCAGATCGGTAGTGAAGGGAATTATGAGGGGACGCTGTCCTCATCGAACTAGTGCCTCCACTCTGCCTGCTTTCATCGCCGAAGCCGACGCTGAAATTCGTTTCTAAAAACGGCTGGCCCAACAGCAAGACGCTCCTGTGTCCGGGATCAGTCTTCCATGGGTTGAACTCATCTCATAGGTCCGGCGTAAAACCGACATATAGTTCTGCTACAGAAATTAGATCAGCTGCGCAGCCAAGCCATGGCAGCCTCGTACTAGGCGGGCTGCGTAATCAATGACTTTTGGCACTGAGTACTTAAACTCGACCTGTGGCTAGGACAGATCCTAGCATCGGACTAGAAAGGTGAGCTAACATGGTAAGAGGGACTTCCTGGGAAGAAAAAAGAAAGGAAACAAAGAAAGAGGGCTGTGGGCCAAGTTGAAGTGACCCACATAAGACGGCGAAAACGTCTTGGATCTCATGTTGAACGCCTGATGTTTTGGTTGCAAAAACAGAGACTGAACAAAACCCGTAGACCCAAGCTCCGGGAGAATACCTGCGTCTGCCACCATGTTGTATGGCGGGTTCCGCAAGACACGCCCGCTTTATCATTCATACCTAGATTAATACGTTCCACTACCTACCCTCCTCTTACATTCCCCCTTTTCCTCCTCGAGGGGCACAGCTTAGGAGATGATCACCTTAGAGGATGTCCCAGACGTCCTCAGCAGCGTGGCAAAACTTGCTGCATGCAACACTGGCTGATAAACTGTATTGGCTGATGGAGATCTTCTCGTCCACGTACTCGTCGGCAAAGTTGTCCGGGCCCTTAGCCATGGCACCGACGAAAACACATATGCTTTCCTTTGGTCCAAGGGTCTGGATGTAGTCCCGTACGCGCACAGTAGCCGAGTCAAAGCTTAGTGTAACCTTGCGGCAATTGGGCGGTAGGTGGTCCGTGATGGGATTCTGAATGACCCGGAGAAGCTTCTCTTGGGAGTTTGTCGAGCGGATGGATAAGCGGTGGAGCAATTGGACCATCAAACCAGCAAATCGCTTGAATGTTCGGGGAATACGGACGGTGGGAGACACCTCGATGAGAACGCCCTTTGCAGTTTGTATATATATTTGTAGCTTTCCCGCCTTGTTGATAGGCGAATCCAGAAGAGTGAGGAGGCACTGCACCAATGGGATATGATGTCAGCATGTTGAATGCTAACCTACTAAGACTAACGGCTTGTTGAGAAGCGGGGGAGAAGTGGTGAGATTATAGCGTACCTGATGTGTGATATCCGGTCGGGCGTCGCTGATGTCTCGGTTCATCTTGCGCATCACTCCGATGTGCTCGTCGCTGTTTAGGAGCGAGTATTTATCCTCGCGCTGCATACCCGCCCGTCCTGCGCCGCCACCGTGGGAGGCTTTGTACGTCTCTAGACTGGCATTGGATAGGACTACTATGAGTCTCTGGCTGTCCTTATCATTGGAGGCTATAGGTACGTGTTGTTCGGCGACAAGCTGAGGAAGAGCTGGGGGTGGTAGAGACTGAGTACCTGCGGAAGTAGCCATTGATGTTAGAAGATTTGTTTAACAAACTGAGTACTATAGAGCAAGATTGATATTTGTGCACGTGGACGCTATACACTCTCGAGGGCCTTGGTGCGTCCAAGAAGAGTCTTTTAATCCAGTGTCCCCCTTAATGGGGTAGACAGGCCGAGGCGTACAGACATGCGGGCTGAATTGTGAAGGCATAGCTCGGAGTGGAACAGACAGCAAGCCTTCTGTCCTCTTTTCTTATCTGTGGAAACAGCAGGAGAGGGCTAGAAAAAACAACTGCGTTTGGAACTTACGAGGTCGCTTCCCAGCGCGATATTCTACTGTGGAAGGCATGATTTTGACCTGACCTGATCTGATCTAATCTGATTGGTAAATAATAGGACGAAATAGAGTTTTCGGCGGTAGTCAGTCAGTAATGCAACAAAGATAGGGCTGTATAGTAAGCAGCTGTCCTGATTATGGAAGTAAATAATCGCTAATGTGTGACCAAAACGTGGTATAAAAGCACAAGGTGAAAAAAGAAATCGTCAATGGGGCAGAGAATTAATGTGAAGAAATTGTCGAGAACTTAGGAAAGAACGGGTTAAGCTATAGATGTGGAGGAAGTCCCCTCGTGTGGAGAGAGGACTTTCTTTTTTTTTTTTTTTTTTTTTTTTTTTTTTTCTCTATTCTCTTGACCCCACTTACTCTATAAAGGATTGTTATCGATGTCCTGATTGTCCCACCTGATTGCCCCCACTATGGGTACCACCCACCCAACCCACCTAGCATATGCGAGTGCCTGTGCTACCTGGCGACGTACCTGGCTACAATACATATTATTGTCCCATATTTTATAAGTTCTATTTTATATGATTGCTGCGCTTAAAAACAACTTTGGTACCGCTAAAGGAAAACCAACATCCCTTGCTTTGCAATGATATACTACCTATGTGATGTGTTAAGCGCCAGGGATAAAATATGTAAGTAGGTAACTACTATGTAAGGTAGCGTCGTCTGTGTTGGTTCCAGTTACCAAACAGAATTTCATCGGAGCACCGGCCCCATTGGATACTTGGACGCGAGCCAACGAAGCCCGAGCCCGAACCCGGACGCCGACTCCGTGATTTTCTACCCTAGCTGTCTGGTCCCTCTACCTCTATCGTTACAGTTTATGAACGTGGTAATACCTCCTGCAGGTCTCGCGAAAATTAGACGAGCTCAACCCTTCCGGGGCCGACCTGTCAGATTCGACGGAGTACGGAAGTATTTATGATTTCAACTCGTCCGACAGAATGGTGCCTAACCCTTACCTCAGCCTGCGCCCCGGTTTCTGCGAATAAAGCTTCAAGCCTTTCGGACAAACTTAGTAGGCTATCTGCAGTTGGCGGCTTTTTGCAGGTGGTCCGATCCCGTCGCGGGGAAGCTTTTCAACTTCTTGGGGTCCGAGATGCGTCTACTATGTACCTATACGTCTAAGCTCCAGCAACCAGCTATGGAAGGATTCGCTTGCCTTGACAAATCTAGTTGGCCAAGTGGGAACTTGAACCTAGTCTAGTGTAAGTAAGACAATGGGGATGTCGAGTGTTCTGCATTAGGGTAGGAAGTAAGCTGACTTGCCCCGAGATTATAAGCCCAACTACTTCGGCCGAGAATAATCCTTGCACGGGGTAGTAATTAATATAGCCAACCGACAAATTAAGGAATACATGAATGTTCATATAGGTTGTCATGGCTTATGTCTTATGCAAGCTAAGCTCGGGGTTTTCCCAAATACAACCAAGATGCACAAGTGGAATGTCCTAGCTTGATAAGAAGGTGCACACTATTAATCGTTTCCTCATTTGGGACACGGAACGGCATTCATATCCATAAAATATTAATTACGTTTGCCGTCCTCCTACTTGCATAGTTGACAGAGGAAGGTCAAGGCTATCAAGAGAGTCTAGATATATAGAGATGAAAAGTAACACCCGCAAGCATTTACGGGTGTTAACTTTGCTCTATTTATAATCAGCATATTAATGTGAAACCAATCATGATTAAAAATCAGCCTTTACACGTAGTAGTTGATATACGATCGATACGGTCCAGATTCTGCTAGACACATATAGCAAGTAAGAAGGAATTACCATCATCTAAAAAGGTCCCTTCCATTCAATCAGGATTGGCTAAATTATGCTTGCCTATCAGGGGATGTTGTCATTAGGGTAGAACAATATATTGATATTACCTATAGTTCATTAGCAATGTCTTCCCAGACAACCCTGAGGGTTAAAACACTTTGAATAGTCAACACACCAGGTATCAAGAATCTGACACTTCAAACTCGATGGGATGCCAGGTAATCGTCACCTAGATACCTAGATACCTAGATAAGCATGCCTATATTCTCAGCCAATCATGCTTTAAAAGGCCTTCCATCTGTAAATGTTTATATACCGCATTACCTTAAGTAATTGGGACAATCGCTGAGGACAAGCCGAAGTTCACTATCGTTGTATATCACTTAAGATGATGTTCATCACCCCCTGATAAAACTAAAGAGTGATATCAGACTAGTATGTGTAGATGTGTAAGTAATACCAGTGTAGTGTAGACATCTAAATGTTTAAATTGCTAACCTGGAGCCCATGATGGCGTGGAGGAAGATGATTAATCTTGACTAGATTGTAGACTGTAGTGCTATATTAAAGCCACCTAGAGCAATCTTGCAGTTTAAGGGGTAAAACTAATTGTTACTAGGTACTTATATTATGATTGAGACAGGCAAGCAAGCGTTCAGTATTATATGGCTGCCCTCGGCGTGAGAATGTTCAAATGTAAAAAGAAAGGAAAAAAGGAAAAAGAAAGGGCACCTACGGGGTTCGAACCCGTGATCTCTCCCAGTTTGCAACTTGAATTCAAGTTACCCAAAGGGAGCGAGTTTCCACTTCTCCAAGGCACCGTTGTGCTGTTTGATTGTGAAATATTGAATGGAAAGTACGATATTTAATTTGAATGTTGGTAGGTACGCGGCGTTGCCATGGTACTAGATACTAGGCGCCAGGCATCCACGCTACTCACAACGCCAACCAGATACCAAGGCACAGGAGTAATCCCAGGCAACACAGAGTTCTAAAATCATAAATTCTATACCTTACCAGCAGCATATAACTGCACCTTCACGTTGGGCATTGAACAGTAAATAGATGCCTGTGCCAGTAGTCCTACCAACCTCAGCATATAGGAGCTGTTTATGCTAGCATACACCTAAGTACCATCCACCCCCAGTTCTAAAACTAACATACGGATAATGAGTCAAATTGAAGTTTGGTTTATTGTTAACTGTGCAGTACTGAACAGGCTAGCATGATAACTACACCATACCTTTCAAAAGGAGTCTCTATATTGTGTGAGAAAAAGAACGGGGCTGGTCTATGATATGCTAAGTGGCCCAAACGAGATTCAAAGACCAAGTACCCCAGCCTTAGGTATATCAATTTTCTTTTCCATGTACCCAAACAGCAAGGTAAAGTTTTGAATTAAAAACTATATGAGGTATATGATGCACCCATCCCCTTCAGGAGAGATTCAGCAAGTGGGTTGTAGGTGGCAACAGTAACCAGGTATGACTTCGAGGTCTGATGACTTAGCCCTGCGCCAGCTTCTTCAACTGCGTAACTACAACAGAATGTCCGTTAGTAACAAATAGAAAGTAACGAAGGCTAAAAAAGACAGTAAAAAAAAAACACCTACGATCCCCATTAAACGTATCCGAATCGCCACCATACTTATACGCATCGTTAAACTGCCAAATCGTGTAATACGGCCACCCGCCCGGCGGCGTCCCCGCGGAACTGCTATACCTAGCCAGGACAAGCGGATGTGTGTCCACAAACGCGCTCGAATCCCCCGTGCAGCTAGCCCACCAGGACGGGTTCGTGTACAGGAGCGGGTACCGCCCCGTCTTGGCGCGGTAGGTATTGCTGAAGTCCCTGATCCACGCGACCATGGCGCTGGCCGACAGGCCCGCGCAGTCCCCCTCGAGATCCAGCATCCCGGGCAGCGTGAGCCCGTCGCCGGACCACCCCCCGCCGTTCGCGAGGAAGTAGCTGGCCTGCGCGGCGCCCGAGGACGACCCCGGCCGCGCGAAGTGGTACCCGCCGCGGATGAGGCCCGCGTTGGTCGCGCCCGTGTAGTGCGCGCTGAACTTGGGATCTTTGTAGCTCGTGCCTTCCGTAGCCTACTCGTAACTTTGTAAGTACCTGCTTATCGTGTAGCTGACCAGAGCATATTCAGGTAGTTCGTCAAGGGGGAAGGGGAAAAAGAAGAAGAGAAAGTTACCTTGATGATAACAAAACGAGCCCCGGAGTTGTAAGCTGCTGCAAAGTCTACGCTGGACTGGTAGTGAGAAATGTCGAACCCGGGGACAGCAGCGAGGGCAAGGCTGCCGAAGCCAAGGCAAGTCGTAATGAAAGCCTTCATCTGCATGATTGCTGGTTAAGGATTTCTATTCTAGAGGACTGACATTCCAGAGGCGATATGTGAGTTGCCTCACTCGTCGCCATAGCAGACTTTATACTTCTTAAGCTATAAGATAAATCATAGCCATATCTACCTGATATGTACGAGACCCACAGGTGTGATGAAAGGTACGACGTGGGAAAGTAGGGGTTTGGAGTCTTTCGATAGGAAAGGAAGGTAGATAGTAGATTTTACGTGGGTTTTAGAAGCCGTTGGTTATTTAGTGTTACTATGCTTTTCAGCTGAACTTAGAAAGTTGTCGATCCTACGTAGTTTGGGAAAAGCTCGTGGATATCAAACCACGATCTAGTATTTCATCATTCGCACTTTTATGTTTATAGCAAGTTGAAACAGGTGAAATGCTATTTAGGTGACAACGTTATATTATGTCTCGACGAGGTGGCTTCAGCTGCTTACTATGTTATAGTAGCGTTCGGTTTGAGCTGAAGGTTTAGCTTGCTAGTAGTTTCAACAAGAAATCGGCTGTTAAGCTGCTGTCTCTGGCTTTAGGCTAGAATATCCTAACATCTCAGAAGCATTCGGGGTCCTAACTAGCTGGGTTTAAGGAGGTAACCTAGGTGGAGTAATGTGGTTTACCCGAGGCAATTGGGAGAGCTGAGGTCCTTTCGAACGAGCACGTTGTTGAATATTCATCATTTGTAAGACCACGGTTGAAGGGAAGTAGTTACGTATTTTTTTTCTTCGTCGTGGGGGCGGAGAAAGCTGAATGAATACAATCAAGCTTCGAAGCTTGTAAGTTCAATGTTGTAAGTTGAATGTTGTAAGTTGCAAAGCTCTAGGTGTACTATGTACCTAAGCTGTTATTTCAAAGTACAGTGGATCCCTCCCCTACCTTGGATCACCTATCGTATCGATAAGCTCGATGGAACCAAAGTTCCCCCCCCTCTGGCCCCTCAGGTCCCGCGATTGGAACTCCAGTTTTACCTATCTTATCTGAGCGAGAGAGTACGTACCGCCAAAAAGATTTTGGTGGTAGAATTATTGACAAGTAGTAATTACGACCTCATCGGCGGGTTTGTGGACGAAGATATAGCAGCTGTAGCTGTCGACGATCTTTTAGTTACTTGCGTTATATACAAACGATACCAATTGGGCAGTGAGAACCTTGTAGAGCATCGTCGACGGTGCCGTACCGGACGGGAAGGGGAAAGAGAAAGAAGGGATTAAAAAAAAAAAGCACGACATCATGGCGTCTGAAGTCGCGGCGGCAGCCACCAACGTCGTACGGCGCGCCGGCAAGGAGATGCACGGAATCGTGGTATCAGCCGGGCTAATGGACAAGACGGTGAAGGTGAAGCTGGGTGGTCTACGATGGGAGCCCCGGGTGCAAAAGGTCAGCAGCTTA
Source organism: Daldinia caldariorum (assembly GCF_022478825.1). Classification (NCBI taxonomy): domain Eukaryota; kingdom Fungi; phylum Ascomycota; class Sordariomycetes; order Xylariales; family Hypoxylaceae; genus Daldinia; species Daldinia caldariorum. The sequence continues at coordinate 55,691 of NW_025953069.1, read as the reverse complement.
CCTACTTAAACCCCCCGTCTATAAAATAAAGAGAGAGGAACCCACGATCCAATTAATATTCCCTCCTCCTCCTCTTCTTCTTCTACTGACTTACCTTGTTACGACAACCAGTTCTTCAAAGAACCCCGCTTCAGGCTAGTCCACGACCCTCGAAACTCCCTCCGGCAAGGCGACGTCGTCGCCATCGAGCCCTCCTGGCGCGTGTCGCAGCACGTCCGCCACGTCGTCAAACACATTATCGCCCCCTACGGCGAGCCCATCGAGAGCCGGGAGCCCGTGCCCACCCTCGAGGAGCGCATCGCCGAGCGCGCCGCCAAGCGCGCCGCTAAGGACGAGCGCAGGAGGCTGCGCAAGGAGGAGGAGATGAGGAAGAGGGAGGAGGCGAAGATGGCCGCCCTGGAACAGGCGAAGACAGACTTGGCCGCGGACGGGAATATACCTACTACGACGACCGAGACCACGTTGAGCGATGTCGACTGAAGTTCACCTAGTATAGGTATCTAGATGGATGGATGGGTGCGTGGGAATCCAAGATTCAGGGCTGCAATGCCCTTAAGATGGCATAGCTAGCTGTCTATCTGTCTATCTCGTTAGTTACGTTGATTTGAACTGCGGAAGATGATGACGACAACAACGACTGCGGTTCCACACGATAAAAAAGCTGTATATACCAGAATCACCTACATGTAACAACAACAACATACATAGATGTACGACTACCGCCCCTACACGGCTATAGTTATGGTTATGTGAAAGGCGAGATGTCATATCATCGACATATAATTCATATTGTCATATTGTACGAATGGTCTCATACTAGACCTAGGTATCGTATGTCAACCCGTCACTTGCCCTGCCCTGCCTTGTCCTGTCTTCCCTGGCGTAGCCTCGCCTCGCCTCGCCTAACCCAGTCCCTAAGAACGCCATTGTTACGTACGCATATCCGTGTCTCATTTCGTTTATCTATATCTACCTTGAAGAAGTCCCCCCTTCGTCTTACCACATGATCATGTCCCCTACTCATGCCCTGATCGTGGGGAGTATGTTACCCGCCACGTTCTCCAAATCTCCTCGCCCAATCCTCGTATTCCCTAAGCCCTTTTTTGCTGACGCTCGGGCGGATGTTGCGAAGACTAGCCTTGAAGTCGTCCAGTTCTATAGGCCGGATCTGGTCCATTGTCGTATGGAGGAGAGCCTCGCCCAAAGCGCGTAGGGGGCCCATCGCCGCGTCCTTTGCTAATGCTGTGATATCCGAGCCAGAGAAGCCTATAAAGGTTGATTAGTACTCGGCCTCGAATCCAATTGCTTCTGCGGATCAATATTTACCGTCTGTTAGGTTTACCAGTTCTGCAATGTCGGCATCCGTAAGACTATGCTTCTGCTGGCCTAGCAATGTTTCCAATTGTGTAGCCCTCGTTTCCGCCTCGGGTAATGGTATATACTGACGCCTCACAAACCTCCGCCTCGCTGCTTCGTCAATCGCCCATGGCAGGTTGGTAGCCGCTAGCACAAGCACTCGATTTGGATCGCCTCGCTCCTTACTTATCCCGCTATTGTTCTCACGCCCTGCTGCAGCCCGTTGTAGATCGCTCCATTGGATAAGGAATTCCGTCTTGATCCTCCTGGTAGCCTCGTGCTCTCCTGATCCAGATCGTTGAGAGAGAAGCGAGTCTATCTCGTCCACGAATATGATACTTGGCGCCATCATCTTGGCTAATGCAAATAAAGCGCGCACGAGCTTCTCGGACTCGCCAAGGTATTTACTTGTTAGGCTACTTGCTGAAATAGAGAAGAATGTAGACTTCGACTCTGTTGCGACGGCCCGAGCCAGCATTGTCTTTCCTGTGCCGGGGGGTCCAAAAAGTAGCATGCCCCTAGCTGGTTCGCGAAGTCCCATGAATAGATCCGGTCGTAGGAACGGGTATACCACTGCCTCTCTCAATGCGTTTTTCGCAATTTCTAGTCCGGCAACATCGCTCCAATGTACTTCATCTCCTTGCACAACAATTTCGTTGAATATCGCCTTTGCCGCTCCCTCATCTACACCCGGGGGCAAGTTCTTCATGATATCCTTTTTCCTCTTTTCCCAGTCGTCTTTACCCTTATCCCCTTCTTCAGTAGCCGAATTTGTTGTGGACCGATCTTCGATATCTGATGTTATGGGAGATTCCTTCTGCTTTCCTTTAAGCTTTCGGCGGGAAGGGCTCGCCCGCAATTGATCGTCGCTAGATGACACTTCTTCTCTTTTCCCATCGTAGTCGGATATCTGCCGGCCCACTCGCTTTCTGGCGCTGTTGGGCTCGAATACTTTATCATGGGTTAAAGGCTTTCTCCTTACTGGACTTCCTCTTGAACTTGTTCTAGGAGTGGTTTCTAGAAGCTCCAAGGCTCGGGAAGGAGTACTATTTCGCTCATCATAGCCTGAACTTCTTGTTTTCCTTGGCGTTGGCCTCCGTTCTGTACGAATTCCTACGGCACTAGACTCATCGCGATCTTGGATAGCTAGAGCCCCCAAGGCGCTTGAAGCAGCACCGAGAGCAAGAGAAGATGGGGCAGACGAATAATCGGCTGAAGTTTGCATTGAAGCCTCAGGACTCGGCCGAGACGGTGTAGGCGTAGCATTAGAGGCTTCGGAGGCCACCAACCTTCTCGTGTGACTGTCCCAATGCCTTGGGATTGATGTAGAGTTCTTTCGCCCTTGGTCGTGTGATCTTCGTATCTCTGAAAGTCTCAATGGGCTGGTCGTATCAGAGGAAGTTCCCTTCTCTAGGGTACTCCAAGCCAACGTAGCAGCCTTACTAGCCCCCGGTCCTTTTGTTATCTTGGCTGGTGTATGCCTAAAAGGTTTCGTAGATTTTTCTTGTTTATTCGTCCGTAGCGTCGTTCGCATTACGTGTTTCTCCGGGCTAGGCGACCTCGAAGACCTTCTCGCAGAAGATACACCATAGGGGGGGAGTGAAGGTGGCATCGCTGCAGAAGATGATAACTCTTGGTCTAATATTGCACTGCGAAGTCCCGCAACTGCGTGCTCGGATGATTTCCTGGAAGGAAACGAGGAGCGTTTAGGGAGTGGTGGTTTGGATAACTCCGTATAAGTTATGGCAGGTATTGTTCCGTCGCCAATCCACCCTCTTTCCGGAGTGTTGGTATTCGATCGGGTGCCCAGGCTCCCTTCGGTGCCGATACTTGATTGTGTGAATTGGAATGTTGGATCCTCCTCCCGGGATATTCGAAGAGCTTCTAGGAGATCGATTCTTTCTTTACATTGCACATCCAACTCGCGTAGACTCTCAAGCAAAGCGCGTTCTGTCTCGGATTTCGGAGAGTAGTTGCCCTGCTTCTTGTTCGTCGTATTCTGCCGTATCTGCTCAAGGGCGTTCCTCCAACATGACATCGCCTCTCTCTCGTCGCCCTAAATGTAGAGAGTAATGTGGTTAGTCCGGTTCGGTATTTGTCGACTGGTAATACCGAACAAAGGGGGGGTCCGGGTTGGTATATTCACGTACCTGGCTCTCATAGTAGACAGCTGTTGAGCACTTCAAATAGGCTTCGTCGTATGTTTTTTGGAGACTAGAAACGCTGCTACTGGGCCACATCCTCGCCTCAGGTTTGCCGTAGTCGTTCTTTCGCCTGATAGGAGGGCATGTGATTTCTTTAAATGGTGTCGCGGATGCAAGGGACACGGAGAGGGAGGTTTTATGATCGCATATGATAAGACATGACAAGAACAACCTCCAAAATATATCAGACGCGTAGGAGGTTCGATCCTACAAGTGCAAGCACGTTAGGGCTGGATCCAGAAACGACGTTGAAGATCTTCAAGTCCAGATTCGCGGATTCACGGTCTGGATTCTGTCTGGGTCTACAGATTTTAGAAGGACCCAGTGACGTCGCGTCGTGCCTCTTAGTGGGGTTTGATGACCCAAACCGGTGTGGCTTTGGAGCTTTATACAGTGGGGGGAGTTTACTGGTACAGGCTATGTACTACTAATTATTTAGTGCAGTCGGGTATGTATTGTATGTATCGTATTGTACTACATAAAAATGCATACCATACATGTACATTAGGTAGTTGCTTGGCCAAGTAATCCTAGAGATTTCCGATTGGTGATAACTTTTATGTATAAACCAATATAAACCAACTTTTATCATATCACACTCATCCCTTTTCTACCTAATCTTCATGTCGGTTCGCTAAATACTAAATATTGTCAACCATGTACATACCGATTGACGGCTTATACAAATCGTAAAAAGAGTAGATAAAAAAACTACCCAAATCAATCATCTTCCTCCTCTTCCTCCTCGTCTCGAGGAAGCTGTAAGCCCATCATAGCGAGAATGTTTCCTGCAGGGCCTGCCATTCCCGCTTGACTCTTAAAGCTTTCCAATAAATTCTTAGCGAGGTTATAATCCACATCAACTTCGTCCTCACTGCTTTCTTCTCCGCTGCCGGTATTTTGTTCCGCGTCAGCTTTTGCTTTCCCCTTAAAACTAACTCTGTCCTTGGCTTCGATAGCCCTCGCTTTTTCGGGCTGGGGGTCAAGCTTCAATGCACCATGTTCTCTCAACTCGGCTTCCATCTGGGCAGCCAATTGCTTAATGGCATCGTCATCGTCCTCCTCAACAGCAGGATCGTTTGTAATGGTGGACATTGAAACGTCAGATGTTTTCTTTGAACCCGTAGGTACTACGGAAGGCAGTCCCATCATCTCTCTCATCATCCTCGAGAATTGCTCTTCGTCGAAACTAACTTCTTTATCCTCCTCATCATCATCATCGCTACCTTCCTCATCCGGTATATCATCATCTTCATCCATATCTTCCAATTCGGCACCCTCTATACCGGCACTTTCGTCGTTCAAGAAAGCTTCAAAGCGAGATACAATCTTTTTCAGATCTGCCTGCGCCGAGAGGTCACCAAATTCGCCATGTTTCCGGTTTTGGAAGCCGCGGTTTCCTTGCAATTCGTTTTCGAAGTCTTCGAAGTTGATGTCTAACCACGATTCATCGTCCTCTTTGTATACATCTTCCCAGGTTCCAATGTCTTCGTTAGTGGGGAGTGCCTGAACTCCGTCTTCTTCAATGTCCTCGAGAAGCATAGCAAACTCGCGCGCGAGACGATTATCTTTGCCGGCTGCGTTGGTGGCAAGCATCTCAAATCCACTTGTTACTTTCATACCCATTTCTAGACGCGCTAGCCTCTTTTGAGCATCATCTGCGCTAGAGACCTCTTTTTCTGCGGCCTCGAAGACGGCGTTCCATATTGGAGGAGGCGAGAAGCGCTGAGACTTGAGCTGTGCGAAAAGTGTTTTTGTGAATTTTACGCTAACAGTCACAAGATCCTCGGGAGGGAAGTGTATGTCGGCAGAAGGTGATATAAGAGGTTTGGTTGAAATTGGATCCCGAAGGTAAAACGCTTCGACAGCGGGGGCGATGGTAGAAGGCTTTTCGTGCAATATATAGGCAAGCTTCCTAGGTATTGTAACTAGCGAGCGGTGTATGGAATCTGTGATCTGTCCGGGATACTTCTCTAGCCTATAAAAAGCCTCGGCTTCAACGAATGCAGAATGCACGAGAGAATTGGGGTTCGACTTGATATATCGAACAGCTTCGATCAAGGACAACGGTCGCTTTGCCCCAAAACTTGCGTCCAAAGGTAATAGATAAAGGTTTCCGCCGTGGATCCATGATCGGTTGGCATCTATCTCGGGGCTGAGCCACTTTGGCAGGACGTTAGCCGCCTCAACAAGCAGAAACTCGCCATCGTCGTCGAATACCCTGGCCCAAAGAGTGGGGAAAGATTTGGTCAATTCTCGAAGTAGATAGACTATGAGCCATTCGTCCTCGATCGAGTCTCCGTAATCTGTGGTCCCGTGCAGATAGACCAGATCTTGATCTCTTTCAATGCGCAGTTGGAAAGAATCTCGTTGCCATATGTAATCCTTTGCAATGCTGTCGCAGAGCTGCATGGCTGCTTTTCGAATATTTTCAAGCTCCGAGAGAAGGCTGCGCGCCTCGAGTTTGCTGTCAATGACGAATAATAGATATTCCACGCAGTTTTCGGGCAGCCTCCTGGGAAATTCCTTGAAACCCCCTTCGGAGAATTCGATGTTATCTTCGGAATCCATCGATTGGAATCTAGTACCAGACGCGAGATAACACAGCAGGTACAGGTAGGCTATCTCGACATTATCAGGTTTGATAATAGAAGTTTTCCTAGCTCATCACCTGCACTGGTGATAAAAGTGACAAAGGTGACAAAGAACCGGGCGACAAGGTGAATAGAAAAATGGCGATCTCCAATTTCGATTCTCGATAATTCTAAATCAGTATTAGTGAGGTCAGGATGTTATCACAAGGAAACTATGTGGGTAAGATACGCTTGGACTGACTGAGTTTACTACATAGTATGTTAGAGGTGCATTTTCTCATTTATTAGTTCGAAGCTCTCTTTTGATACTGCACTATCATCTATGTATTGTACCTAGGTAGCTTTATAGTGGCCTACCTATGCCCCGCGCCAGCAAGGATTCCAGCCAAGGCCCCCCTTGCTATCTGAAGAGACTAAAACAGGCGGGGGAAAAGGGCTTTGAGGTACATAAGGTAAAAGGTACGTGGTAGGTAGGTACATAGTATGTATACCTTGTACACTAACGTATTGTGGGCAGTGGGCACGTTTTACCGGGGTTCGCGCCTGGGTAACCGCGTCTTAGTTAATCGCGTCAGGCTCTAGAAAATATAATTTACGAAATTCAATTGCGCCTACTTCGGCTGATACCTCTACCTAGGTACAATCCCGTCATGTAATTACTTAAAAACAATTCCGTTTGATTTTACCCACCGTTCCCCTTATCCTGCTTTATCCTTCCTAATCTACCATGACCTACCTTTCCTAACAATAGTAATTGTCTTACCCCCGGAGGATTCGGTCATTTCTCCTATGTAAAATCTACGACGAGAGCGCCCCTCAGTTTAATTGACACAGCCAACAACAATATCGAGCAAACAAAACCATCATGTCCCCCTCATCCGCAAAGCGCTCTCGCCGAGTTGCATTCGACAAAGATGAAGAAGATGGAATCGCAATTACCCAGGCTAGTTCCAGCATAAAAACCGAATCTGTAAGTACCTAATAACCTGACGTCCCAAGCACTAGCAAAGCTGCGACCTAACACCTTAAATACAGCAGCGAAAGAAGATTCGAACTTCAAATTCCGGTCCGAGTAGAAAAACAGCATGGACGTCTCGCCAAGAAACTACTTCCAGCTCCGATGAAGACGAGACGATGCTAGCGCCTGACGAGGAACAGAGCCCACCAGCTGCTACGCAGTACGAAATGATGCGCGATGCCGGCTTTAGACATCTTGAGAATACCGATCTAGACGACCAGCGAGCGACACAGCGTCTGAAGAGCCGTCCTCATATTCTTGGCGAAAATCAAGTAGCCCTTAATGCCATCATCGAAAGCATCACCTGCTTCAATTTCATGTGCCATACGAGACTGCATGTCGAACTCGGACCTCTTCTCAATTTTATTGTGGGAGAGAACGGAAGCGGGAAAAGTGCCATTTTAACTGCCATAACCCTATGCTTGGGTGGTAAAGCTAGCGCAACGAATCGCGGCGGAAGTCTGCGAAGTTTCGTCAAAGAGGGCCAAGAGAATGCCGTTCTAATCGTCAAGATTAAGAACCAAGGTCCCGATGCTTACAAGCCTGAACATTTTGGAGAATCCATAATCGTAGAGCGATACTTCAGCAAATCTGGCGCGAGCGGCTTTAAGCTAAAGTCTTCTACTAATAGGATCATCTCAACCAAGAAAGGCGATGTAGATGATGTCGTTGAGTACTACTGCCTGCAGGTCGATAACCCGCTCAATGTACTCTCCCAGGATAATGCACGCCAGTTCCTCAACGCTGCTACTCCTGCGGCCAAGTACAAATACTTCGTCCAAGGTACCCAGCTAGAGCAACTGGATCAAGATTACCAACTCCTCCAAGAAACGCTTGAAGCCAACGAGACACGGCTTCTAGCGTTCGAGGAGAATATATCGTTCCTCAAAGAGAAGAGTGAAAAAGCTGTAAAACTGAGGGATGCGCTCACAAAGAGTGCGGAGATGCGAAGACAATCTAAGGTTTACTCAAACCAGTTGGCATGGGCTCAAGTCATGGAACAGGAGGCTATCTTAAAGCAGAAAGACGAAGCTGTACTTGCCTCACAAGAGGAGATTCGCCGAATGGAAGCGACGATTGCAGAGAAGACAGAAATCCTTGAGACGATTGACGATAAAGTTCGGGAAGCTGCTGAAGCCTTAGACGTACTCCGCCAAGAGGAAGGCCAATTCAAGGAGAAAGAAGAGGAAGCGAAGTTGAATTATGAACGCGCAAGACAGTCAATCGAGACAACCCACACGCAAGAGAGGGATATCCATCAGCAGCTTAATAATGCTTCACAGAAGGTCAAGGAGTACGAAAAGAAGATCCGTGAAGAAGAGCAGCGTCTAGAAGAGGTAAACGGTGGTGCTCTCGCTGCAAAGCAACAAGAGCTAGATGACGCAAAACGCGCTGTGGACGATATCAGAGAATCGCAGAAGACCCACGCTGAACGCAGCTCTAGTCTATATAGCGAACGTGACGAAGCTCAGAGGAAGGCTCAGGAATCCGAAGATTTGGTTGGACAGAAGCGACAGGAAATTCAAGCCGCCGAGTCTCGGATACGCACTCTGTCTCAGAATCGCAGCGACCCGTTTGCTGGCTTCGAGCCCCAGGTGCCTCAGCTCCTGCGACTGATCGACAGTGACAGCGGGTTTTCTCAGAAACCTATTGGCCCCATCGGTACTCATATCCAGTTAACTAAGCCCAAGTGGTCGTCAATTCTAGAGCATATATTTGGAGCAAGTCTAAATGGGTTCGTCGTTGCGAGCAAAGCCGATCAAACTCGGTTATTCTCGCATATGGAGAGACTGAAGCTCCGAAATTGCCCTATCTTCATAGCTTCGAGAACCGTGATTACCAACTTGAGGGAACCGGATAGAAACTTTGATACCATTTTAAGGGTGTTGAAAATCGATGATCTACGGGTAAGAGATCAACTGGTCATCAATCACCGCATTGAGCAGACCATCCTGATCGAACAACGAGAAGAGGCAGAGCGCGTCATGTTTGACGGTCAGCTGCCGGAAAATGTTTCAGTGTGTCTATCTTTTCACGACAAGAAAAGGGGCCACGGCCTGCGGCTCATGAAACGCGGCCCAAACATGTCCACCAGTCCGGTTGCGCCTAGTCACGATCAAAAGTCTCGCATGAAGTCTGAGGATGTGGAGTCACAGATCAACTACTTCAAAGAATCCCTTGAGCAGCTCAAAGTCGAGTACCGAGAGCTGGAGACGTCCAGAAGGTCCTTCCAACAAGCAGTCCAGCGTTGTGTACACGCTATTTCTCAGCACAAGAGGCAAGGGGCCACTTTTGAGAAAGACCTGCGTAACGCTCAGGCCCGTGTTACCCACATCGAAGAAGAACTGGACAAGTTTGAGGGTGTCGACAACAAACTGCAGGGATACAGGAACGACCTCCAAGAGGCTCAGAACCAGAAAGACCATTACGGTAACCAATATGGTGAGCTGGCCATGCAGAAGCGGGAAATGAATAAGGAGGTAGAAGCCATGAAAGAGAAGTTCAGCGAGGCTAAATTAGCCTCTCGGGACCACAGAGCCAGAATAACCAAGGCTGAAGATAAGGTTAAGAGATACGAGGAGACACGACGCGTAGCTCTAGTTGAGAAGAATCAAGCTTACGAAAATCTTGAGGTGGCGAAGGAAGGAAAAGCCGATGCAGAGAGATCTAGGAGAAGGCAGGCGGAACTCGTAGAGGACTATATACGACAGGCGAGTCAGGTCGCTCCCGATCGTGCTTACATACCCGAAGGAGAGACTGTTCGTAGTATCGAGCATAAGTTCGACTCTATCAGGGAGCAGCTGAAGAAGATCCGTGGTCAGCTTGGTGGCACGGATGAGGAAATACAAAACCGGGCATCGCAAGCAATCCAGGAATACCGAGAGGCTAAGAAGAACCACAAAAACCTCACTTCACTTGTGGACGAGTTGAAGAAAGCGTTGATGGATCGTTTACGCAAGTGGAGGACGTTTCAACGTCTTATCTCTGCACATGCCCGATGCAACTTCAACTATCTTCTTAGCGAGCGTGGCTTTAGAGGTGAGCTATTTCTCGATCACAAGGCCAAGAGGCTCCGAGTCCAAGTTGAGCCGGACGAAACGAGGAAGAGCAGTGCAGGTAGAAATACGAAAACGCTGTCTGGCGGAGAGAAATCCTTCTCGTCCATTTGTCTTCTTCTTGCCATATGGGACGCAATGGGATCTCCCTTGCGATGTCTTGACGAATTTGACGTTTTCATGGATAACGTCAACCGTGCTATAAGCACAAACATGTTGGTAGGTTGACTCCTAATTCCATAAATATAGCATCACGCTGCTAATCAATACTGCAGATTACCACCGCTCGTCGCTCTGTCGGCAAGCAATTTATCCTCATCACCCCCAATGCCATCGAGGGCCGGGCAAAGATTGACAAAGATGTCAAGATCATCAGGTAAGTTTTTACATTTCGATCATCATCCTAATGTGTACCGAACTTTAGACTAACAGTATATCAGACTGACGGATCCACGACAACGGCTTCTCGCCGACCACTGATGTGATTCGGTTTATCATGACGGCTATAGGAATTGTTTATGTAGGGCTAGTAAAGCATTGGTCCGGTTACGTGCATTCGGCGGTTGCGTCTCAGGGAATTATGGTGTTAGAGTGTTCCTGAGGTGGCATGAGGCCTTCGGGCCAGGATGATATCAGGAGGAAAGGGTAAAGAAAAAAACTATAAGGGACCGGACGTAGACTAGTACTGGCTTCGTTGCCGTTTCGAGTATATTGTACAAAAAGAGCCGAGCTGTGCAGTATGGCTTAGGCATATATCTGCGACCTGACTGTGGTAGCAGTCTTAGTCTTAGTCTCTCAATGTAGAGACGGTATGCTAATAATAAATATATACAATACATACCGGTTTTCTCTATTAAGTGATTTTTTGTTCATAATATTTTTTCCCTCAGGCCAGTAGTCAAACCCCATACTCACGCCTACTATTACGTTGCTTTAACTTATCCTATATCCTAACGCCCTTGCTCCTTAGCACATTTAACCCAGCCGAAGCCGTAAAACCGACCCACTGGGCAACGCTGCCGAGGGCGCCGCCGACGGTGCTCGTCTCGTCGAGGCGGCGCTGTAGGAAAGCCCGGGTCTCGGCGTATCCGGGAGACCTGTCGTTGGTCATGAAGAGCTCGGACGAGGCGTAGATGACGGACAAGGATCCGCGCTTCGTGTACCAGGACGGGTCGACGGACGCGTCGCCGGAGAGGAAGTAGATCTCGTCGGCGAGGAGGGCGAGTTCTTGCAGGGAGGCGGGGACGTGTGAGGGTTGGGCCATGAGGGCTAGGGCCTGGTTCGGAAGAGCGGTTGGTTAGAAGAAGAAGAAGGGTTTTGGGGAGAATGGGCGAGGGAGGCTTACCTCTTGCCAACGGTGGTTAACCTCCGCGTTCGACCGTAGCCTTTCCCACGTTAATCTTTCGACTTTCTCGGGGACTTTTAACGGCGAGGCAGCGGCAGATGCCCCCTGTTGCTGTTGTTGTTGTTGTTCTCCCTCGCCGAAAACGGCCTTGGCCCAGGGCGCGAGGGCCTCCCGTTTGGTAACGAGGTGGTACCGGATCAGGCTAAAAGGCCCCTCGGGCAGGACGTTCGTGCTTATGTCGAGGTACCCGGCGTCGCGGGCGCCGAGGGCTAGGGCGTGCTGCGTGAAGCCGTGCTCGGGAACGTGCTTGTAAGCTGCGGAGAGGATGGCTTTCTCGGCGGGGCTGAAGACGCCCGGGGGAGGAGGGTGGTCGTAGGAGTGGTAATAACAGCTTCGGGAGGGGAAGGCGGGAGATGGGCGGCGGAGCTGGGGGTGGGCTGTTTGGCGTAGGAGGGCTGTCGCCAGTCTTGTCGTCGCCCGAGATGGGGCCATGATGTGGTCTAGTCTAGTCTAAGGGATTCTTTTTTATATGCTTAAAAATCGAAACCAGATCGTTAAGGCTTGAATGTTTATCAAAGTGACGATCTCTTTTTTTAAAAAAAAAAATATTCTTTTTTATTCTTATTTATGTTTTCTTTTAACCTTTCGATCCGGCTTCAACTCTATCACGGACCGTTCGGGATCCGCAAAGCTTTGACCCGGAAATCTTCCGACGTTCTGCTTCGGCGGGGGATAATAAAAGACTTGTAGTGGGGCCCCAAAATGGTTCTGTTTACGATTTACATACCTGTAGGTAAATCCCCACATGGCCTTCTAAGGCAATGTACGTACTATTAGGTACTGTACCACGGTCCATGATACTTGATTACCTCGGTACCAAGATCTCCAAGGAGTAAAATAATATTTATTTCTTCTCTTTTTTTTCAAGGGAAAGTGAAAGATTCTAAACCTATTATGGAATGTTAAAAAAAAGTTTTTCATCTTCTTGTCTTTTGTCTTTGCTCTTGCTTTTCCTTTTTTTTTTACGTGGGGGGGTTACGCGGCGAAGTCAAAGACCCTATCCCCTATCCAGTTATCATCCCGTTCTAAAACATCAGCTCCGAGAAACATTTTATGTGCGTACATAGTACCTATGTGATGAGATTCGAGAAGACTCTGAAATCATGCAGGCTGCCAGGTAAAGGACAACCTTAAAGTGGGTTTCGTACGAGGTGGCAAGTAGTCAGCCAGGGGGGAAGAGGGGGGAGTGAGTTAAGGAACACTTTGTGATGTTGTCAGATTCGTATGTGAATGGTCATGCATTCATGCTAAATATCTAGCTACTTACATAATAAGTAATCTTATTATACCTATATATATATATATTATATATTTCAGGCACGGTATATATACGCCAGTCCTAATGTTAGACGCTTGTTATGGACGTGGTTTATGTACCTAGGTACCTAAGGTATGCCTTCCAGAAAGATATAAAACCCACAGCTCCTTGTAAAGGGGTACAGATCGAGGTATCGCCGCGATTCGCTTCCCGATTCGCATTCCATTTCCATAACCCCTCCCTCATGCGTAGACCTCCAACAGGTAGTAGGTAAGTAAATGTAGTTCCTGTTAGCAGCCCTACGAGAACTCGGCAGAGGACGGTCAGTCTTCCTATTGGATTCCCTATTTGCGGTATAGCAGTGATGTGACGAAATATCCTCTGGAGTGGGTAGCGACAACCAGGGGTAATGTGTCTTGGCTTGATATTCTTACGAGCTTGTTTAGATGTTAGTTTAATGTGTATCATGCTATGTCATTCTATCCTGTATAACTACGTACTGCTATGTAAACCGGTCATTAGGCTCTTCAGAGGCGTGGTAGTAGTGAAAAGCGCCACAAAGCCCCGGCGCCTATGCCCCTGGTTCTCCCCGCCAGTAAGATAACCATCCAGGTTTGGTATTGGGCAAGCCGGGCAAGTTCACGTTCTACGTGGACCTATCGTTACTTCGTCGCGGAGCAAGGGGCTAGATGGTACGAACCGAAGTAGCCCTTTATGTTTTCCCCTCGCGGTGACGAGCAAATTTACATCATGTACAAGGAAAAAGGAGTGACCAAGGCTCCGAGTATAGGCGGACTCGGCTACACGTCTGTCCCAAAGATAGATATAAGAATGCTAGTAATATATAGGAAGTAAGCCTTAAGCATCGTAAAGTAAAGCGCCTATCGGCAGTAGCATCGCGATCAAAAGACAGGCGTAATATGTTGGTTCCCAAGCTCGTCGTACATGCGTAGTATGGGGGAGGAGAGATGCGACTGATGACTTGCTTGTAATAGGCAGGCTTTCGATGTGATGCTACGAAGCCATGTTCCCTCCTAGCCAGTAATGGGTTAATCTAGTAGCACTGCGTCTGCTGTGTCACTGCCGCGCTGCAACTGAGGACGAATATTGGCTCCTGGTCCTAGAGAAAAACGGCACTTCGTGAGCGGACAAGGTGCCTATCACCATGGAGTACCTAGCCTCTGGGCGTGAGAATAGGGAAATCTTCCCATACTTCAGCCACCTACTCGTTTCTAGTGTTAATACTGGCGGCGGAGATACAAGGATATCTTCACCAGGATGCAACCCGCTTGAATCAGTATCATTATTCTATGGCGGTGAACTAGAGTGCTATGTAAGGCTTTGCTGATGAACTACTTTGTATACATACACGGTGCTCTTCTGTAGTACGTTTTAGAAGCTACTAGGATTTCCGCTACATATCATCTAGGTCCACGTCTATACGTACCTAGTAGGAATGTTGATACATTACGGAGCCAGGATTCTTAACTGATTCATGTGGCGAATAGTCGATTTCCCACAATGGGTGGACATCGTGCAGTATTGTGGTACCATTCTCAACGAAGGCGGATGAGAAACTCATCCGCTAACCCCCTTCTGAAAAATTAACAAGTTCAATCACCGGAACACAACGCTGAGGACTGGACAGGAGTTTCAATTACCACCTACACTTTACTCACTGTTGTATGTGTGATCCAATCTGTCAAGATGAACGGTCAGTATTTACCTTTAAAGGGGCGGTTAATAGAATCTGATGTATAGACTGTTAATGCAACGAGACAGCTAGTTATTGAAGATTAGTATTGGGTGTACCAATAAATGCCTACCTAACCTAACATATATAGCATGTAGGATAAGAAAAATCTCTAAAGGCAGTGTGCGGAGGCTCGGAGCCGAGAAACGTGAAGGCTTGGTTCGCGCTGCAGGCGACCATTTAGGGACCAACCCTGCATTTCGATATGATAAATCAGAAAAAACGAGGAGAAAAAAAAAAGAAAAATCTGGGAAGCCCCTCGCCAGACAGCCAAGTTTTTGCATCTCGAATCGCGACGAACTGCCATACCTGGCGGGTGAAAATACCGTGTCCAGTTGTTTCATTTTTCGGGCCAAGTTTACTGAGCACACCTAGGTATTTTATATTGATAAACAAGCCTGATAGAAGCCTGTATGGTAGATGGATGCTATAAATGTATGAACGCATGAACGTATGAACGTATGAATGTATGAGTGTATGCTTGTACATACATGCATGGTTTGCACATCTGGGATGTGGATGCGACTGTGACCATGATCCTAGATGTTAGTACATTCCTAAGTACGGGGGAGCAAGAAAGAATGTTAATACTTGAGACATGACATGGCTGACTGCAGCGGCCCGATCTATCCAATGCGGTGGCCGCGGCACCAGCCGCCGTTAAGGCTTGCGTGCATCGACCATTTTATGTTTTGCACTGCTCGTACATACGCGTGTGCTTGAGTTGAGAACTGAAGGATTATCTTAGTAGGTATACCTCGTATTGGTATCGATCGAGGGAAGAATAAAAAAAAACTTGGTCGTAGATGGACTCATCAAAAGAGGGAAAAAAAAGAGCTAAGAGTTAGAGTTCCAACAAGGTACCAAGCTTGGGCCACTATAGCCGGGGTTCCCGGAGACGATGCCATCTCTAGATATTCCCACATGAGATACATATCATACCTACTTCACATTAACTAGAAATAGGCGATGCTGAATTTATATTCTTTTCTATATAAATTTGTATAAAGACATATCACTTATGATTTTATATCACGCGATCATAATACAAACGGCTTACATTGCATAGTTGATATCTCACCTCTTGCGTTACGATGTGCTTATTAGCGACTTGTAAACGGTTGATGAAAATATATGTAGTCGGATAGGTACCTGTGGGATGACGGCGCGCGCCAAGACCACTTTCTTCAGGGATTTAGAGCGGGAACTATATTATCCTTGCTCCATCACTAATATACATATACATACATATACACACACGTATACAATGTGCCTATCCGTTGCTTAGCTATGTAGTACTCGTCTTTGCGAGGTGTTCCACACGAAAGCAATATACTCGGTTGCCCTATGCATGTTCTAAACGAGGCAAACACATAGGCAAGGCCACCTATGATATCGCAAAGCGCTTAGAGATCGTCAAGCTCGGACATGAAATACATATAGTGAATACATGGCACTGGGTAGATTTAGATCCAAGTCCTCGATAATGGATTGGCCAAAAAGCCCCAACAAGTGAACACTACCCCATACCGTCCACAGTATGACATGCCTAGTATGACATACCTAGGTGGGTAGCGTCGATGGTTTCCTGTTTTGCAGTAGCAGTTACGGTAGGGCTAGCCTGTGAGCGTCTGTAGCTACGTATTGTACCTATTTTCAATATTGGATGTCAAGTAGTATTGTACATAACAATTCTGATAGCTCAGCCAAGCTTACTTACATAGGTAGGTACTTATCAAAAAGAACAATCAAAGCTTTTACCTTACGATCAGCACTGTTTATACATTTAGGACCCTTAGACCTTGGGTATGTGCTCTGTAAACCGTAAACTGAACGAATTCCAGGCTTTTACTCTCATGATGTGTTCGGGGTTAGTAGTTGCTTGGCCGTGATGGTCGACAGATTTAGGTCCGTGTTTGGGCTGTTCTTATCAAGCAAAATAGGATATTGGATCGACACGTGCCTCTTTAACCGTACATCTAGCAGAGTTGCCTTGCATCTTTTGTACATACCTAGGAACTTAGGTAGGTAAGTCAGGTAGTACCTATGTCAACTTGCAAGATCTTAGGCCAGCTAGGAGCTAGGTTAGTACGTTCAGCGCCTCTCGCCCGACCACAGCTAGAGCAACAACGTGAGAGATCAGAAGCCGTACCTCCACCGAATCTTCAGTTTCATATCATAACTGACATATAGTAATATATAATATATACGAAAATAAAAGGTACATCTATATTATTGCTAACATGAGGATAAGAACATGGTTAACTTATGAGTTGACGTTTGTATAAGTACTTGGCTTAATAAAGAGATCTGTACCTTTCGTGGTAACATAGGTAAGAGCAACTTGAATTTTTAAAATAGAACAGATGAAATCCCCTATAAGACGGTTATTTAAGCAGTTACTATGTTATTCACAAAAAAAAAAAAAAAAAAAAAAAAAAAAGAAATAAAAAAGAAACTAGTAGGAAATAAAACATCAAAAGTATTTCTTTTTTGGATACGGTATGAGGTGCGGCTAAGCACGGTAAGTACAAAAAGCGTAACCTAATTTAGAACCAGGGGTGGTTGAAAGCATAACATATGCATTAGTGGGGAATAATCACGATTACGGGGCTAATTTTCCTGACCCGAGAGCGCCAGTGCCACTAGGAAGAACCAATGATAGCTGAGTATTCAGCTGACTCGGACGCGGTAATCTTCCCTTCCTATTTTTTTGGGGGCCGCTTTTTCCAATCGCGTGTTGCTTTCAGCCCAAATTCCCATCCCATCTTGTCTGTCTGTCTGTTCCATCCACACAACCAGCAATTCACACATCGAACGCATCTCCCCAGATTTTTTCCCTTTCCCTTTCCTATTATCGTCGATATTAGGGACTGGTACCCTCTCCTGCAGCACACATCGTCTTCAGAGTTCCAGGTACGTACGTACGAGAGCCGCTGACCATCTGGTCGCATATGCAAGCCAATCTAACCCCCCAGCTTACCCTTTTGTTGTTTTTTATTTTTATTTTTGTAATCATCCTTTTATTCCCCAACCTTTTTTTTTGTCGCCCGCGCCCGCGCTTAGCACCAAGTCGCTGTACACACACATATCGCGCGACACCAGCAAACAGCGCCTTACCTCACTTGACATTTACCATTTACATCCATCCAGAGACGCACACACAACACATACGTTCGTGTCTCTAGCCTCAACTATCCGTAATACCGGCATAATAGCAGTTTAATAGCTAACCTCTTTATCGGGTGAGCTACCGCGTGTCTTCAAGAGCTACTACGATTTGCTGCTGAGTTGCTCGTTGTTTACGGATAGTGGGTAGGCTGGAGAAGTTGGTGTTCGGCGTTCGCTGCCTGTGGTCGGTTTTCTCCTGCATGCAATACATACATACGCCTGTCTACACTACCTTGAACACTACCTACGCTACCTACGCTACCTACATCATAACCTTTCTACCACCTATCCGTATACGGGACCAACCCGGAGAGGCGCTCTGTCAGCACAGCCTATTGTGCAATACGAATGCAGAGACGCTGAATCCACACCCGATACAAGCATTCTTGTACCTCTTACCTTCTTGTCCTTATTTTTATTTTTATTTTATTTTTTCTTCTCTCCAGGGCCTTTTTAGTACTGCATCTAGTCCCCCCCTCCCCTTTTTTTATCCCCTCTACCTAGGTAGCTAGCGAGGGTCCCCAACTTGTTGTTGTCTAATCCCCCGAAAGCTTTGGCACACTCCTTGTCACTTCGAAGGCTCACCCCTCCAATACAGATATACCTCTCTTCCCGGCGTTCTCGTTGGTACTTTACTGTCGTCGGAGAAAAAAAAAAAAAAAAAAACTTCTCAGACAAGGCGGCCAAGCTCGACACAAAGTCCTTTCTGAACCTATTTAACAATGGGTAAGTCCACACCACCATCTTGATATCTTCGAGCTACACAAACATCTATACAACGTTGTGGATTGTTTTCTACTCGCCGGGTCTCGCGCGTCTCCCGAGGCCTTCTTGTTCTTTCCCTTCCCTTTCTTTTTTCTCTCTTCCATACCATAACCATTATCCCCCTTATTCATCATATACATATCCACGTCCCACACTACCTATCCAACTTTGTACAGGCGTACGTACATACATACTACCTCCCACACTGGCATACTCCCCGGCTGTCGAATCATATCTTTCCCTGGCTACCCGTTAAGGGTATTTCTTCCCCCCCAAATCTTACCTAGAGGCATAAAACAAATGCCTCTGCGACGTGTTACTGCCTCTGCCTTTACTTCGGGCTTGTAACAGCCCACAGCATTGCCCGCTTTCTATATTCCTACCTTCTTCCAAACCTCCCCACCACCCAATCACACTCTTCCCTGGCCCCTTTTACTCGGCTCACTCCACCAGTTATTCTATCATAACCACCTGCCTACCCTTTATGCCGTTTTATACAAGCCGCAACCCATCCCCCAGGCCTTTAATACGTCGCGCTCCCTCCCCACCCCCGTCCCTGGACGCTTTCCCTTCCCGATCCACTAACGGTCTGGCCTTCGAACACTTGCGTATGCAACTACGGCACGTCAGATTGCTACAATTGAGACTTTCCAATTTAACCTTATAGTCATAAAAATTACCTCTTTTCATATTTGCTCTTTGGAACTTGGCTTCTAACTTACGACGTTTTGAATAGCTGATTCCGGAGATACATATCGCCCTGTCAAGGTAAGCAAAGTTAGCAATATATTTTCAGAGTTCTGGTCAGCCGATTGGCACTTGAGCCGATATCCTAGAATCATCTGTCCATCACAACTTCTGGCGGGCTGGTTATTTCAACGACAGCAAAAACTCCAAATAAAGAAATCGTCCGTGCAAGGGGTAGACGTGCCCGACAGCTTCTCCCCACGCTATTTTATTTTATTTTATTTTTGCTTTTGAGCTAGAAGGAGGCACCAAGACAAATCGAGCCAGCTCTAGCATATAAAGTTTGCGTCCTTCCCGAGCAGCCGCGGGCCAGTTTTTGGACGTCGTGATTTCTAATGAACCGAGGGATTTTCGTACCCCGTTTTCAACAAATTCCTCCTGCAAATCCCCTGGACATCGATAGCTACTGGAATTTATTAGCTCGACGGCGTGCCATCTTTTGCTTCTAATGTCATTTGCAGCCCAACTAGATGCTGACGAGTCACAGCGCGAGAGATCTCGCTCTCCCCGACGTGGCCGTTCGAGGAGCCCGGGCCGCTCAGGTCGCCGTCGATCATATTCACCGCGGAGCCGGTCTCGCAGCCGGGACGATTACCGTAGATCGGATAGACGATCGCGATCTCCCATGACTGGAGCTGGGGCGCCAGTTGGAGGGTCAGGTTCGGGTTACGGTGGACCACCTCAACGGTCGTACGAGGAACGTGCGGCAGCGCGAGAACAAATGATGAATAACATTCGCGAGACGTCGCAACAGGACCGTCGTGTCTACGTCGGTAACCTGTCTTATGATGTGAAATGGCACCATCTCAAGGACTTTATGCGGCAGGGTAAGCTATTATTTCGCAATAGCGCCAATCCAACTTGTAAATTTAGGGCTAACGGCGGTTTGTTTCGCAGCTGGAGAAGTTCTCTTTGCCGATGTTTTATTACTTCCGAACGGGATGTCAAAGGTGGGCTTCTACACGTGATTCATGGCTGGTTTTCTCTTTGGTTCTTTCTCCTCTGGCTCTTGTTGGAATTGATGGATTGACGGGTTGGGACATTGTCCACGGGTTTTTGTAGGGATGCGGGTAAGCTAAGACATACATTCCCAAACTTGAAGCCTGCAAGTCTTTACTAATACGTTTCTAGAATTGTGGAATATGCTACAAGGGAGCAAGCACAAACAGCTGTTCAGACTCTCAGCAACCAGAACTTGATGGGACGACTCGTCTACGTTCGTGAAGTAGGACACCCTCCGATGTTCGTTATTTTATGGTAGATACTGAAGGCGGGGTTAGGATCGCGAAGCGGAACCACGATTTATCGGCGCAACCGGAGGCCGCGGTGGCTACGGCGGTGGAATGCAAGGCGGATATGCCGGCGGCGCCGGTGGCGGTGCTGGAGGCGGTGGTGCCTACGGCGGTGGCGGTGGTGGCGGCATGGGTGGTGGTAACCGCCAGATTTACGTGTCTAACGTTTGTCCATTCCCGCTCCTTTCTCTCTTGACGCCAATTTAGGTGGCTGGTCCTCATATTAACTTCACGTGTAGCTTCCTTATACCGTAGGCTGGCAAGACCTAAAGGACTTATTCCGCCAAGCTGGTTAGTTCTCTTGCTCGATTAACTAATATGCCTATGTGGCGAGTCTGGTGCTGATGTTAACGTGGTTATAGCTCGAAATGGCCAGGTAATCCGAGCTGATGTCCATCTGGGACCGGACGGCAGACCTAAGGGTTCTGGTATTGTCATGTTCGAACACCCCGAGGATACACGTAATGCTATCCAGCAGTTCAACGGATTCGAATGGCAGGGACGTTTGCTCGAGGTTCGCGAGGATCGTTTTGCCCACCAAGGTGCAGGTGGATATGGCCGAGGTGGCTTCGGAGGCCGTGGAGGGTTTGGCGGCTCGTATGGAGGTCGCGGAGGCTTCGGCGGTCGTGGCGGCTTCGGCGGCGGTAGCGGCTATGGTGGACGCGGAGGTTACGGTGGGGGTAGCGGTGGTGGGCCCGCCGGTGGGTTCGAAGCCAACAATGCCACGCCGGCGGCTCCAAACCCATTTACCGATTATGCCACCGCTGGAACCGACCCAAGCGAGACAATTTATGTCCGAAATGTAAGGCAAACGACTTCGCTATTTAGTTGATAGGTTACTAATCCCATGTACTAGCTTCCTTGGTCTACTAGTAACGAAGATCTGGTGGAACTCTTCACGACGATTGGCAAAGTTGACCAGGCTGAGATCCAGTATGAGCCCAGCGGAAGGTCTAGAGGATCTGGTGTTGTTCGTTTTGATAGCACTGCTACTGCGGAGACGGCCATTTCGAAGTTCCAAGGTTACCATTACGGCGGCAGGCCTCTTGGCCTAAGCTTCGTGAAATATGTCACGCCAGGTGGAGGAGACAACATGGAGACGGATACGCATGGTGGTCTGACGCAAGATCAGATCATGTAAAGCACTGCTTCTCCGGTGTTTATTGTCACTCTACCCGGATCGCGAGCTTCCCTAGGTTGTCCGACATCGCTAGTGTCTTGATAGTTCCCATACCGAAACTATCATGTGAGTGTATCGACTTTCTAGAAGGGTTGGGTCGGATGGAATGGGCGGTGCCTTGTCCGTTTTGCATAATTGTACTATTTACTTCGTTCTCATTTCCGTTTTAGCACTCGCTTCATTCCTTTCATTTCTCTTCAAGATGTATCCCTCTACTCGAAGTGGCAACAATCAGAGGTTCTCATGGCGAGGAATTGCCGGGGAATAAGACCACCATTGCAGCGGCGAGTTCAATCCATTACTAGTAATTACGAAGAGGGGGAATCGCTGACCTGCGGTGTGTTGATTCGCGGGCCATCGATAAGATGCGAGGGTGAGCGGTCAGCGCACAATGATCGGCGGGACACAGAAAAAAGGTGGTTGTTCTTTCGTTCTTGGTATCTGTTACCTTTCCCAGCGTTAGTTTTTTTTTTTTTTTTTTTCCATTCAGAAAAAAGGCGGCGATGAGGCTTAATGATGCCCTGACAAGGAAATGAGAAAGCTTGAGACGCACAAAAATAGATTGTACTTCGCGAATAGTATTCGGAATTTCCAGAAATGGGCTGTGGTTTGGCGCAATCTGTTGTGCCCGAGGGCCCAAAACGGAACAGATTAAGGTATAGGGTCTTTCATGAGAGTCGTAGGATTTCGCATGGTATGCGTGTAGGTCGTCGAAAGCTACCTAGGCTTGGCTTGCGTGCGTCGTTTTGTGCGTAGGTATTGCATAAGATCATCGGGGAAGCAAAGACCTAGTCTAATAGCCAGGGCGTGATGGTTGGTACGTAATATCTCTACCGTCTAGACGTTTGTAGATAAAAGAAATGGGCTTGTGGAAATCTTCCGTCGGGCTTGGTTATGGCGAGTCTAATGTGTAATGACACGTATACGACTGAGGGTATTTTATGCCAGGCGAGTTTAAAGTACTTGGTAACGTGTTTAAGGAGTCTCGCGTCAAAGTTCAGTCAGCAGCGAGGAGAGAAATGAGAAGATATTTCAAGGCTTTGATATCATTTATTAGCATATCTCAAGCTCTCGTCTGAATATACTACCAAACCAGCAACAGCACGCACTTAAGTAGTCTACCCGTGACCTAGTAGTAGCTTACAGCTACCCAAATTTAATAATGCTACGTGATCCTAGCCTTTCGCGAGGCGCGCAAGCGCTTTAACAGACAATAAATGGCACTGCTGATTATGGCCTCCTATCCTGAATACCTCACAGGAACTTGAACTTGTCCCCCAAGTGGGCTTCTAGTTTGAGAAGGCCAAGAGCGCTCAGAACGGGGTCCACGCGTGGATAAGAAGATCCTAGGCTGGCTGGCCTCTCCAAGATGAGCACGAAGAGGAAAAGGGAAGGTGATAAATATTATGTAGTAAAGTTGCAAGGGGCAAGGTATTATATCAGGGACCAGAGGGAGCAGCAGAGCCCTTCTTCTTCTTTGCCTTGCCCTTCCTCTTGCTGCGATCTCTCGGCTTCAACGTGGCCATACCGGCCTTGCATACTTCGGCATATCTATCGAAGAAAGCGGGAAGAGCGTCGGGCTCCACCACGGTCGACAGCTTAATCTTGTCCTCGCGTCGCTTCTTGCCCTTCGCATTTGTGGCACGGATGAGTACGGGCATGGGCTGTGGGGGGTGTAGATCGGGGAGTACGGTTTCGCTCGTCGGCTCTGGGACAGGTTGGTCGTAAGATACTAAAAATGGGCGAAGGGTAATGGGTTAGAGAAGCCACCGGGGAAGAGGTTGTAATATTTCCAGCATCAAGATCCGTGGGGACTAACATCTCTTCTGCACCAACACTATGGAACCGTGATCCTTCCCTTTCTTCTGGTCGAAGAGCTCGGTGAGCTTGAGGAAGAACTGCGAAAAGTGGACATTAGTACGGGCGCAAACTCGAGAGACATATGATTGGGTTGGGTATATGATGTGATATAATGTGATATAGAAATGTGTATGTGTGTGTGTGTGTGTACCTCATCATTGTTCAAGTGACCCATTGCGATTTGTGAATACCTAGAGAGAGATATGTGGATATGTTCGATATGTTGTTATCTGACGGTTAGAATAAGTTAAATTGATTAAGGTATGTAAGTTTCTTGCATGGGCCAAATTGATGTTAGGTGGGGTTTCCCCGTGGTGGGGCAGTCCATTAGCAGCATGACTAACTTACAACATCAAGTTGCCATGTCCAAACTCCAAAGTACCTGCCGTACAATACAATAAACTCGTACGAAATTGCGAATACAAGTCACATTCATTAGGCGGTACCTTCCTTTTTACAAGGCACGGGACTACAAATAGCTGTTTCCTAGATGATACAGAAAATGAACGTTAGTCCAACTTTAACAATTATTAATGTTCCAGTAAAAAGTATCATAGGAAGTATCACACGTAAGTACCTACTTTTGTGGCCCACTTGCCATTTATAGTACATAACCTTCTAATTCTAAAAGGACTTTTTCTTTAAGAAGGTGTGAATATAACACAACAACAACCCCAAAATATTTAACTTATTCCTCTATTAACTACCAAAAAAACTAACAAATAATTTATTTTATCTACGGTTTTTTACAAGATCCTTTTTACATCCAGCACAATCTCTAATCATCAGAAAACATCGCCGAAATGGCACCTGGACACCAGCGAAAACTATCGTTGCCTGCAACACTTCTAAAGGAACTTGACGCCCAGCAGCCATCTTCTTCTGTTCAAGGCGGAGGAAGATCCAGAAGGCAACTTTCAAGAAGAGAGCAACGCAAGGCCCAGCGTGTCCAGAAAAAACTGTCTCGTCGCCCACAGCCGCGTCAAAACCAGGAAGCGCGCAAGCCTCACAAGTCGTCTCAAGCTAATGGCTTTAATGGTGACGATGATGAAAGTGATGCTCTAGAGGATGATGGCGAGGATGGCGAGGAAGGTGATGCAGATGATCTGGATATGGAGGATAGCTCCGAGGGAAGCGATGGTGAGAGTGATGGGGATGAAGAACCAAGTCAACCCAAACCCTCAAAGGCCACAAAGAGCAAACTTGCTCAGGACGATGCAGAAATCAAAGAGTTAGAAAAGAAGTTAGGCTTGAGGGGCAGGAAGTCACTACCCAAGTCTTTCCAGGATGATGGTCTCGGCGATTTACTGGATGGCTTGGATGAAGACGACGGCGGCAATATCGGACCTGCCTCGCAAAGTAGACGCAAGACGGAAGCGGATGAGTGGTTGGCCCAGAAAAGAAAAAAGGCACAAGCAGCCGCCGAGAAAGCTGCAGCTAATGAAAGTGCTGGTGACAGCGATGAAGATGGCGACGATTTGGACGATGAAAATATGTTGTCCGGTGACGGCAACTCAGAAAAAGACGACGAGGATGCTTTCGAAGGCTTTTCAGACCAAGAAAAACCTGCACTTGCGCGACCGCCACGAGAAAATCCCTACGTCGCTCCTACAACAGGAGTCGCAAAATACGTGCCCCCAGCTTTCCGCAAGCAGTCGGGTTCAGGTGATGAAGCAGAAGCACGAATTCGAAGACGTGTCCAGGGTTTGATGAATCGCCTGACAACCGACAGTATGTTTGGTTTGGTCAAGGATTTTATGGCTCTATACGACACGAACCCAAGACAAACCGTGACGTCCGCTATCGTGGATTTGATTCTAGCCTTGGTCTGCTCACCCGAAAAGCGCCCCGACTCTTTCTTCACGATGGTCGCCGGTTTTCTTGCGGCAATGCATAAATCCCAGGGAATGGCCTTCAGTGCCTACTGCATACAGCGACTAGTAGAAATTTTCGACCAGCGTTATAGAGGGACAACCGGAGATAAGTCAGACCCCGGCTTGAGGCATCTTATTTCCTTACTTGCCGAGATTTACAATATGCAAATCGTCGGTCCTGGATTGGTATTTGACTACATTCGCCTTCTCTTGCATCATCATTCTGAGCTCAATACCGAGCTGCTTTTACGAATTATCCAACTCTGCGGCCCGAGCCTCAGACGTGATGATCCCCATGTGTTAGGGGATATCGTCAGTATGGCCAGGCCAGACAACACAATGTCAACCAGGACCATCTTCATGATTGACGAAATGAAGAGGCTACATAGTAATAAATCAAAAGCCGCAAACCGTAATAAAGACCTCGCAGAGCAGCGGGTTCAGATCAGGAGGCGAATCGGTGGTCTAGGCGGCACCCACGATGCTCAACCTCTGCGCATGGGTTTACAAGAGATCCGGGACGCTGATAAGCACGGAAAGTGGTGGCTCGTCGGGGCCAGTTGGTCTGGCAGCCATAGTAATACCGATGGCCAAGGCGATACCCCCGGGGATGAAGAAGGTGATGATGCTGACGAGATGATGGTAGACGTTGGCGACGACCTTGGCATTCCGGATCTCTGGCAATTGGCAAAACAACAGGGTTTCAATACGGAAGTACGGCAACGAATATTCGTTGCTTTACATGCGGCCACAGACTATGAGAATGCAGAGCTGCTCGTCCGTAAGCTGGGACTCAATAAGCACCAGCGGAAAGAGATACCCGAAGTGATTGTTCGAAGCAGCGAGCGGCAGTCTCAGTACAACCCCTATTATGCCCTGGTCGCTACCCGATTTACCGGGGACCGAGAGCTGGCATTTCAGTTTAGACGATGTCTCACAACGCGACTCAGAAAGATGGGAGAGGATATTGAATTTGGTGACGACGATGATCCTGACATAGAGGACTGGGCCGAGTATGACATGCGATGGATATACAACGCGGCTAAGACGTACGGATCACTCGTGGCTAGTCGAGCCCTTCGACTAGCGGATATAGTGAAGCACCGCAACTTTGGGGCTCTCCAGGCGAACGCGCACCTGTTTTTCGAGGTGATGTTCATTTCGATACTCCAGGAGTGCGGGCGCAGCAGCCTAAAGGAGGTTTTTAGCGGCCTAGATGCAAAACACGCCCGAGGAGTACTGTGGTTTTTACGGATGAAAGTGTGCACAACCGACCTCTTAAAGGACACGAAGGAAAAAGTAGCGATTAAGAAGAGCTATAATGCGGTAGAGGAATTGCTAAGTGTGCTCGCATCGTCGTTCGCATTGGGAGGATTATCAACTCTACGCTAAAGGGGGGATATATTAGGAAGAGATTATCAACTCTTCGCATGGATTTCCTCGTTCATCAATGCAGAAAACTACCTAACCTAGCGTAACGTATCTGGGCTAGACATGTACGAAGTAGTAGGTAAATATACCACCATAAGATAATAGTATATATGCGCTGATTTTTTAGTTAAGGAGATAAGCTATTATCATGTCTCTTTTTTATATTTACTATATTTTTTCTTCTTGTGGTTTAAAAAGTAGATGATTAACTACATGGTGGTTACGTATAACAGGTTACCAAGAATGAGACAAAAAAAAAGATAGGACCGGTTACTTTCGGAGTAGCGGGATATCGGCGAAAATGAACCGCCAAAGAGGTACCTAGGTATTGTACCAGTGGCAGGTACCAGCGGTAGTATACCACAGGTAAGTACCTAACGGTAATAGAAATCAATTCCTCATTGGTACATGGATACCGGTACTTGGTCATCCCCAACGCCCGGACCTCCAAAATTTCGAGCAACTCCAAAAACATTCCGGGTCCATCTAAATCTCGTCAGTCTCTCATCCAGTTCTCATCTATACTTATTCACCTCAACCAAACGTCACACCAATTGCGCTATATCCGCCTTTTGTTTTTCTTTCCCCCCCCTTCGTTATAGACAAGATAGGCAGACCGGGCAGCCAGCCGAGGAAAACTAGATAATTATGCTGGCCAGTCGTTTAATACCGCGGGCCGCTGTGCGATCTGCTTTCCGCCCTTCTTCGTAAGTTCTATCTATAGCCGAAGTTGAAGCTCTCTCTCTTTTTTTTTTTTTTTTTTTTAAACCCAAACATGATTATCCCACTAATTCGTATGCTTCATCACCCAGTCTTCCCTCAGTAGTCTCACCCCTATCGCGATGGAGAAGGGGATACGCTACCGAAGCAGGTTAATACTCCTTTTAATATCGTCTTGTCTTACCGACCCCTTCTTATCGCTAATCATCAACCCGGCGCAGAAGAAAAAGATCTAGTCATCATCGGCGGTGGAGTGGCCGGATATGTCGCAGCTATCAAGGGTGCACAGGAGGGCTTGAAGGTTCGCCAATGCCAACTTTGATGCGATTTATTTTTTTATTTTTATTTTTTTTAATCCCACGTCTATCCATTTATACATACAAGACGATGCAAAGGCAAAGAAAAGAAAAGAGAAACAAAATCTAACTGGCGATTACACCCCACGGCTAGGTCACTTGTATTGAGAAGCGCGGCAGTCTCGGCGGTACCTGTCTCAACGTTGGATGCATCCCTTCGAAATCCCTCCTCAACAACTCGCATTTGTACCATCAGGTCCTCCACGACACTAAGCTCCGAGGTATCGAAGTCGGCAATGTCCAGCTCAACCTGCAAGCTATGATGAAGGCCAAGGACACCTCTGTTACCGGCTTAACCAAGGGTATCGAATATCTCTTCAAGAAGAACGGTGTCGAGTATATCAAGGGTACCGGCTCTTTCGCTAGCGAGCACGAGGTTAAAGTGAAGCTGAACGATGGCGGCGAGACGAGCGTGGTTGGCAAGAACATCCTCATCGCTACCGGTTCCGAATCGACACCTTTCCCCGGTCTCGAATTCGACGAGAAGCGCGTTGTCACTAGCACCGGTGCCCTGTCCCTCGACAAGGTTCCTGAGAAGATGATCGTCATCGGCGGTGGTATCATCGGTCTTGAGATGGGTTCCGTATGGTCGAGATTGGGTGCCAAGGTTACCGTTGTCGAATTCCTCGACCAGATTGGTGGCCCCGGCATGGACGCTCAGATTGCCAAGGAAGCACAGAAAGTGCTCAAGAAGCAGGGCATGGAATTCAAGCTCGGCACCAAGGTCGTCAGTGGAGAGAACACGGGCGACAACGTTAAGCTCCAGGTGGACTCTGCTAAGGGTGGCAAGCCCGAATCGGTTCGTATTATCCCACATATGCATGCGCAGAACAGTATATTCTAACTTGGACTTCTAAAAATAAATAGCTCGAGGCCGATGTTGTCCTGGTTGCCATTGGTCGCCGCCCCTATACTGCCGGACTCGGTCTTGAGAACATTGGCTTAGAGCTCGACGAGCGCGGCCGTGTCGTTATCGACTCCGAGTACCGCACCAAGGCTTCTCACATCCGCTGCATCGGTGACTGCACATTCGGCCCTATGCTTGCCCACAAGGCCGAAGAAGAAGCCGTGGCCGCGGTCGAGTATATCAAGAAGGGTTACGGCCACGTTAACTACGGCGTTATCCCGTCTGTCATGTACACGTACCCCGAAGTCGCTTGGGTCGGCCAGAACGAGCAGGAACTGAAGTCGCAGAACATCCCCTACAAGGTCGGAACGTTCCCCTTCAGCGCTAACTCCCGCGCCAAAACCAACCTGGAGACGGAGGGTTTCGTCAAGATGATTGCGGACCCCGAGACGGACAGGTTACTAGGCTGTCACATCATCGGACCTAACGCTGGCGAGATGATCGCCGAGGCTACCCTCGCGCTCGAGTACGGTGCTTCGACGGAGGATATCGCGCGCACTTGCCACGCCCACCCGACGCTCGCCGAGGCTTTCAAGGAGGCGGCAATGTCGACTTACTCCAAGGCCATCCACTTTTAGTGGGAAAGGTCGAGAGCGTGTAAATATAGAGAAAAGAGAGAGAGAGAGAGAGAGAGAGAAGGATGGTATGATGTAGATGAAAAAAAGGGGGTATGGCTGACTACTAACACTACCCCTGAAAAGAAAAATGAAAAAAGTTATCATCAAGGCAGGCAGGAAGACTAGCATCGGTGTAATGGTGTACATTAATACAGCATGTGGACAAGATAAAGCAAAGTGAAAACTACCTATCTACTATATAAGTGTGGTGCAGTACGTTACAGTGCAGCGATGTGTCGTGTTTTTCGAAGAGCCTCCTTTGAAAAAGGGGTTGCTGTTGCTGTTGCTGTTGATGGTGCATTAGGTAGGTATGTTAAGAGATATGTGCCTAACCTAGCTACCAAGCTGGGTATGTGACCAAGTGCGTGTGCTGCGAGGCGTTCCGTTTGTTTGCTATTGTAGTAACTAATGTTTCCAGGTAGGTATATCTCATCTAGAAACTAACATAGCCTAACCTAGAAATCAATCGAGTAAAGTATGTAGATAGACTGTGCTATAAGAGGTTACTACTTACATCTGCTACGTTCGGTATTTATTCCTTCATTCATCCACTGTATCAATTTCTTTACTATTTTTTTTTCTTTTCCTTTTCTCTAGCTTTTCTCTATCTTCTCTAGGATGGCCCGTTCTTTTTTCGGTATACCAGCGTTCATGTCTCCTACCCATTCATTTTCCGGTCGTTGAGGAGCCAGTCAAATACTTCTTCCACTCTAATCTATGTATGAGAATCTACCTATCCATCCGTCCGCCCGTCCGTCCAACTACTTCCTTACCCCCTTCACCTCTTGCTTATCTCTCAACCCCTTAGCTTATTTTAGTTTATTCAGCATCCTCCTGCACCGCCTCAGCAGCCTGGAGCGCCCTCTTGAATATATCTACCAAGTCCTCTTCTAATCCTACGCTGACCCTGAGTAAATCCGGATTGACCCCAAAACTCGCCGCCCAGTCTAACTCCTGGTAGTGCGCGAGCACCACGTACGGCGAGGTTAAAGTGAAGTTTGTTCCCAAGCTTGGGCCCTTCGCCGTTTCCAGGGCATCGTAAAACGCCATGGCATGGGCCTTCGTCTTGAGCGTGCACGACAGCAACCCGCCGTACCCGCCGGTCGGTAGTTTGCAGGCCTCGTAGTTGGGCCGAGACTCGTTGTACTTGGGGTAGTAGACGTTGGTGACGAGGGGGTGCGAGACGAGAATCTCGCAGATGGCCTCGGCGTTGGCGTTAACGCGGTCGATGCGCGAGATAAAGTCCCGGCTGTTGCGCTCCATAAAAATCACGTCCTCGGCCCAGTACGTATCCTCGAACTCGGCCATCATGACACGCTTGAGGGATGCGTAGTACCGACTATTGGGGTTCAAGATTATGCTCCCGCCCATCACGTTACAGTCCCCGGAGAAGATCTTCGTTAGACTGGAGACGACTACGTCGGCGAAGGGGAGCACGTTCACGTTTACGAAGTTGCCGACGGTCTCGTCTACCACGACGGCGAAGTCGTATTTATCGGCTAGCCTTCTGATGCGCGCAAGATCGGGGCAGGTGAGTATGGGATTTCCGGGAAATTCGCAAAACAGGCCGAGGAACTTTTCCCCGGCTTCGAGACGCCTCTCGAGGTCGTCCAGGTCAGCGCTAGATCCGTGGCCGTAGAATATAGCTCCGGGTCCGAACTTTTGGAGGATCTTGAGAGTATCAACGTAGGGGAATCCGAAGTTGATACTCTTCTCGGGGTTGCGTGCCTTGAGCAGGGTCTGGTGAGTTGTGAATATGGCGTTCATGCCGCAGGGTACCAGGTATATGTCGTCCTCCTTTAAATTTGAAATGCCACGGGCGTTAGAATCCATCGTTGGCAGGGCAGCAGTGCTTTCTAGATCGATATCCGTGGTTAGAACGCCGGCGATGCGGCGTCTAATAGCCGACTTGGCATTGGGAACGAGGGAGAGGTCAAGATTTCTGCCGTATCGCTCTTCCAAGAACCTCGAGCTTTCGAGTGCGTCTGTTGCCTCGGCGGCGGGAGGATCAAGGGTTACGGGATACTGGCGATTGCTGTTTGCCCCGTTGGACCCATTTGTCGTGTCGTCTACGGAAGCTGTCCGTCTGTACCTTTTTGGACCGCGAACCAGTTTATTCAAAGGGCGAGGTGATGATGACGCCTTGTCCTCGGGCACGAGCATATTCTCCTTGAATAAAGCATGGTAGAACTCGGCACGTCGGCTTGAAACACCGTCGCCAGAGTGCTGCCAGTACTGCTTCGCAAGGGGGAATGATTCGGAGGTGCAGAGAACAGCGGAAATAGACGGGGTGTCAGGCAGTCCAGCCGGGGCTTTCTTAGTCGGGTCCAAGACGAGATGCAGGACGTCGAGGTCCGCCAAGACAGACTCGGGCGCCTTGTCTCGGATGAACTCGATACACCTGTTTGCCGTCTTTTTAGTAGGAAACAGAACAGCCTGGTGGTTGGCAGACCCGTGCTTGGCGACGATGTCGCGACCGAATGCCTGGATGCTCTTATGGATGAAGAATCTGGGGTAGCCGGTAACCATAACGTCAAGGACCCATTGCTCCCCTTCTTCATATCCGACGTTTGACCTCCACGTGGGAAGCGAAACGCTCACGGCCTTATAAGAAGAGAGTTAGTCAGTGAACAAGAATGAAGAAAGGTAATAAAAAGAAGGAGATGAGGAGGAGGGAAAACTCACGTGAGCAGTGTTAGGAGGTATCGAGTCTCCTAGCTCGATTGAAGGCATTCTTGTTATTCTTGATGTTATTTTCCGTGTTATTATATTATTATGTACCTAATATTATTGCGTTATATCAGCTCTACTGTAACGTCCCTTTCATCTCAACGTATCAACGTCTCAAGTTAGAGAGAGGTAGAGAGAGAGAGAGAAGAGAGAGAAGACCGAATAGGTGAGGTATGTGTGTAAGGTAGTTTAGGTTACGTAGGTAGTCAGCGGTAACAACACCAAGTATGTAATCATTAATATTAATGGGGAGGACGTAAGTAGTTCTACTCTGTACAGGGATATTGGACGTAGTGGATTGCTGCACGTAGAAAAAAAGAAAAAGAAAAAAAGAAAAGAAATGTATGGATGCCGCGATCGGAGGCAAGAATTTCGAACTACATAAAACTTGCATCCTCTAAGTATAGGTATCTTTTAAAAGTGTCTGATTGGTCCATCTATTTTATACATGATAGATACTACCTAATGTAAGTACTACTTACATATAGGTAAGTACCTACTAACCTAGCTAGGAGTTTATTTGCCTTGCCGCAACTTACCCCATACAAGTTCCTTTACCTCTTATAATACTTTGTACTTATGTTTTACGGTTACACACCCCTATCAGCTTTCTAATTCCCTCCTACATATTACAATCAATTTACAGATACCTACCTATCAATACCTAATATAAGTCCAGAAAGAAATATACAAAAAATATCCTAGGATAGCAGTCATTTGCCTATAACAAGATGAAGTTGAATAATGTGATTTTATTGGGCGAGAATTCGGTTACAGGTACGAGCCCGCTGGACGTCGATATCCAAGATGGCAAAGTTTGCTCGGTATGTCCTTCAGAGCATGTAGCCAGCGAACCTCCCAAGGTCTTATTACCACCCCTCTGCCATCCGCATATCCACCTTGACAAACCCCTTCATCCTCACCTGCAGTAACCATCTTTTCAGAATGTTATCCTAATTACTCCGATCTCTTACCCGAGACTGGCTCCTACGGTGTAACGTCCCTCCGTGCTTTTGTAGAAGTGGACCACCTCACCGGCGCATTGTCGCTGACTACAGCTACTCGACTCAGGTCTGAGTTTTCTCATCTGCTGCACATACAGGTCTGTGTCTTTGCCCAAGACCCCCCTTTCTCAGGTACGCATGGGGAGGCGAATCGATCCGTCATTGCCTCGCTCCTCAAAGACCATGTAACGTCCATTCAAGCCCTTGGAACTACCCCTTACATCAAGGGAGAAACCGGGTGCAAAGACATAGTGGAAGGTCAATCCGTGAGGGGTATGCTCCTAATCAATAACAGGGAAGAAACTAGGCTACCGGAACAGCCAGCAGCTTCGGGCGCAAGATACCTGCCAGGCAGCGGACAAGTTTCAAAGATACCGTATGAGACCCACCCGATGTCGAGTTGAGATCTATCATTAGATGAGCTCAATGGATTCTAAGTTGAGTACCAATGATTGGGGGTTTCAAATTCGTCCCGAGCATGGCGACTGGGTAGCAGTTAAGTATCCGACGTTCGGGACAGCTGAGACAAATTTTCGGTTGATGTGCTCGTAGAAATTGTGCGTTTCGTAATAAAATAGATAGCATCGGGCCAACTTCACATCATAGAACAAGGCGAATCTGAATAATCCGGTCCGAATATCTCCTTATTGCGTTCGCGCTCGTTGAGTCGAATTTTTTCCTTGACCTCCTTCGGAAAGTACTCGCGAAGAAATGCGGCACGTTCGCTATCAAAATGTTCCAATCCAGCTCGCATGATCACGTCAGCTCGGCAGAGGGGGCAAAACCTCTCTCCTCTTCGTGACATTTTCACGAGACACCGACTGCAGAATATGTGCTGACAGTCTAGCCGAACCGGCCAGTACGCAACGGCAAAGCAGATAGGGCAGAGATAATCATCAAGCTGCGGAACGACCGAAATCAAATCGTTAGACATTTGTGCACATATGTCTTTGGCCACATTCCCTGCTAGAAGCCTATTGGATTGCACAGTGACAGGGAATGCCCGCGAAACGCCCAGCGCAGTTCTCTTATCGAATTCTGCCCAAATGGTTAGCGGAGAGAGGGGGAGGCATGGGGGGCAAATGCGATAGGAAAAACTTACTCTTGAGTATCTTGGTCACTGCTAGACTGTTAATCTCTTGAAATTTAAGAATTTGCAAGAGCAGAGCGTTCATATTGAGAAACCTTGTGTAAGCTTGCTGGCTGTTCTCAAGTTTGAGGCCATGAATTAACTTTCTCGACAGGACTTGATCTTGAAACCACCTGAGTTGCTCGACCGCCTGAGCGCTTGTTCTGGCGCCATGGTCGTTTTCCCTAGTAGAAAAGAAGACCCGAGCATCCAAGTAAAGCTCGAAGATACTGCGCCAGGTTTCCAAGTCTCCCCTAGCCCTCCGCCCTTTCGACGGTTTCGTGGCTTTGTTGATATCCTGACCTAGAAGACTGATCTCTTTACCTAATTTATCTTGTTCCTCCTGTTGCAACGCGTCTAAGTTCGAGACATCGGTCTGTAGAATTTCAAAGAATTCGCCATCGAAGACTAAAGGCACTTCGATCTGTTGAACAGATAAATGGTCCTCTTTTGGCAATGACACGTGGTCGGCACTAGGAGGAGGATCCGTAGGTTTAGTTGAAGCAACTGGGTGTACACTGCTAACGTCGCATACTAGTAAATCTGATGATTCCCCTGTCTTAGATACTACTTTCTTCAAAAAGTCTCTTGTAGTCGGCGTTAATTTTGCGTCTACGGCCACGCCATCTTGAAGGTGGATGAAAAATGTAAGCCTCGGACGAAAATGATTAGAAGCGGTGAGTTTTCCATCAAGGTGATAATGAAAAGCAACTACAGATGGATCCTTCTGGCTGGCAGCTAGTTGAGCCAAAGTATCCTTGTCGAGTCCGAGCTCCTTGAGTTCATTGGTAACCTTC
Organism: Daldinia caldariorum; assembly: GCF_022478825.1. NCBI lineage: Eukaryota > Fungi > Ascomycota > Sordariomycetes > Xylariales > Hypoxylaceae > Daldinia > Daldinia caldariorum. The sequence continues at coordinate 20,467 of NW_025953069.1, read as the reverse complement.
TTGAGACATTTTTTTAGCTGGCCGTAAGGGACAGCAGAGTTGACCCATTTCTCAGGAAAGCCTAATATTTTTTTGTTTCATTTCTTTAGCAATAAAGTATGTTAGGAGAGTAAAGCTGGCAGCTTACCTTCTCTTTGTAGAGCTTTCCTGAACTCTTGAGCGAACTTCATGAGAACGGATGAGTGCGATCTATGTAGGTATGTAAGTATATAAGAAGACGGGTTACTTAGGGGCCGGCCATGTGAAGTTGTGCGAATTCATAAACAGGATTAGCAAATTTGAAAGGTTGAATGAATTAACCTAGGAGGTTGTGACAAATTAGGTATCTGGTGGATATGGAGCGCGGTATAAAACAAGTATGCTTTGAGAGAGATGTAATTATATATAAACTATTAGGTATGGAAGTATATACGTTCAGGGATATTATATATATGGTATGTATGGTATGTATATATGGAGAGAAGAGGATGAGGAAGTAGGAGGTAGTGTTTCGTTTAGTGTAGAGAAACGGGGCGAATATTCCTAGTTTCTTGTACCTAACTTTAGGTAGGTATTGTACCTACTTAAGGTAATCTGGCAAAGAACATTCGAAGTTTTACCACTAGCTCCGTCTTAGGTACTTGACTATTGCATGACGGTACTTCTCGTGGTACCTTCTACGGTACTACCTAGATAGTCTACAGGTCCACATCTGATTCGTCCTCCGATGTAATGTACCTGCAAATATATGCAGCCTTAGCAGATTCGAAGCAGTTTGCCCCTGCGTGACCACGCGACCAATTGCCTCTTGGGCTATTTTCGAGTCTGGCCTATCTGGATGAATTTTCAAATTCCTCCCCGGTGAGGGGATTCCGGCTTTAATGCATAACAGTTACTATACGGAACGAAAAGAAAAGAAGAAAAGGGAGGTTCCTTATTTGTCCCGAGCAAATGGATAACTTCCACCCAAAATAGATTTTACTCAAGAGGTATCCAATCGCAACAGGATTACTTGACCTTAGGTACTTAATTAATTAAGTACAGCATCGTCGGGTACTACTAGAGTGAACCTTAGCTTTAACAAGTGCAGTATCTGGAGGTTAGGTATCTGCCCAGGCTGGCCAGGTGGGGGGATAAACCGTAAAGTGCGCGGGGCAATTAGTGAGTCGGGGTACATCCCCACCTTATGTAAGTCGGCGAAAGTCAATGAAATTTAATACCTATCAGGTTCTTCTTACATAGGTAGGTACCTACATGTGATTGCTACTTATTACTACTTCACTACAGGTAGTTTGATACTACTTCGGTATAAGTAAATAGGTAGTCTAATACCTATACCACCTGCGATACGGTATACCGGCCCTATACGTGTATCTATCTATATAACGCCAAATCGACAACGAATTACTATAGGCATAGACATACAAACACTCCCCCAGACTTATTATCTTCTCGCCATGGGCGCACAGCAGTCGTCCCATAGAGACCCCGCGGGAAGCGATACCGTTCCTAAGAAGACGGACTACTATGAACTATTAGGAATCCACCACCAAGCTAGCGACGATGAGTAAGTAGATACCGCGTAACAAATGTACATATGAATTACTAAATTCATAATTGATTGTTAGGATCAAGAAGGCATACAGGAAAAAGGCTCTAGAGCTACATCCTGACAGGAATTACGGCGACGTCGAGAACGCTACGCAAAAGTTCGCCGAGGTTCAAGCCGCTTACGAAGTTCTATCTGATCCCCAAGAGCGCGCCTGGTACGACTCTCATCGCGATGCTATACTCCGCGGGGATGATCCGGCCGAGACTGGAGCCGCTCCCGAGTACGACAACGTTCGCATAATCACCGCCGACGAGATTTACACTTTGGTTGGGCGTTTCAACAAGAACGTTCCCCTTGACGATTCGCCGAATAGTTTCTTCACTGTCTTGCGTGAGATGTTCGACAGGATAGCCGAAGGAGAAGATGCGGCTGCAGACTGGGACGGGCTACCTCCAGTCGAGTACCCTTCCTTCGGCGAATCTAAAGACGGCGATAGCGTAGCCAGGGCATTCTATAGCAGGTGGTCCAACTTTTCTACCAAGATGAGCTTTTCCTGGAAGGAAAAATGGCGACTCTCCGATGCTCCGGACCGGAGAGTTCGTCGTCTCATGGAAAAGGAGAATAAAAAATTCCGAGAGGACGCTGCTCGCGATTTCAACGATGCAGTGCGGTCTCTAGTTGCTTTTGTCCGCAAGCGTGACCCCCGTTATGTAGCGAACACGCAGTCTGAGGCTGAGAGGCAAAAGATTTTACGGGATTCGGCTGCAGCGCAAGCCGCCAGGTCGAGAGCTGCGAATCAACAAAAGATGAATGACCAATTCGCCGTTCCTGATTGGGCACGGTCTCGGGACGATGAGTTGCATGAGGGAAGCTTCTCCGAAAGCGACGAGGAATCCGAAGTCGAACATATAGAATGTGTGGTGTGTAACAAGACGTTTAAGAGTGAGAAGCAGTATGAAGCGCACGAGAAGAGTAAGAAACACGTGAAGGCCGTCCAGCAATTACAACGGCAGATGAAAAAGGAGAACGCAAATCTCGATCTAAATCTTGATACCCCCACATCGATGTCGGTGATAGATGACGGCCGTGTAGACGGAGACGTAGATGTCGCCGAAAACAACGAAACAGATAACCCTCATTTAGAAGACGAATCCAACCAGGCAGAAACACCATCCAAAACCAACACCGAGCCTGAGAGCTCAAAAGTCATGACGGCCGACTCGGAAGACGATATCGAAGATGATGAGTATGCGTCAAGAGATGCGGTGGAAGCACGTCTTGTACCAGGGAACTTAGCAGATCCCAACCCCTTACAAGGCGAAGGAGACCCTGTTGATGATATCACGAAGAAAACAGAGGATATATCGCTCCAGAGCAGCGAGCCCACCAAGAAGGTGGGCAAAGCAAAAGCCAAGCGAGAAAAGAAGGCTGCTCGCCAAGCTACTTCGGGGCAACAGGACGATGCTGTAAGTTTGCTACTGCACCGTCAAGTCTGTTAGTTAGTTGCTAACTTGCACAAATAGACATGCGCTGCTTGTCAGAGCCAATTCGATTCTAGAACAAAGCTCTTCAAGCACTTGAAGGAAACAGGACATGCGGCGCCCAAGGCGGTCCCATCCAAGCCCACCAAAAAGCGACGGTAGATGTTTGCTACATAGGCGTTCTGGAAGGTTGTGTCAAATCAACTGGACCACCCTTAAATCTAGTAACGCTACCAAGCATTTCCCCTTCCACTCAAACCCGACTTATTCTACTATCACATGGCCTTCCTTATAAAATACGGGAGGCATTACTAAGATAATACCTATTTCCATCCCCGGTCGCCCAGTATAAGGAATCACAGCTTGCCAAAGTACTGCGGTGGGTGCTCGGATATTTGCACCATCAATAATTATCCCATAGTCCTCCATGTCCCACACCTTAACGCCTGACAATTACCTAGTGGTAGTCTCCTAACCGATCCGATAGCATATTGCGCCTGATATTCGTTTATTACTCCTCAAGAGCCGTGTCGTCATCTTCTTCGTCACTCAGAGTTTGAACGCCATCTATAGCTCCTCCAGCCTCCTCCATCTGTGCGATTGGGTCGTGGTCTGACACGTGAATGATGGCTTTACCCTGGACATGCTTCACGCTTCTCCGCCAATCCTTCCAGTCTTCCTCGTCGCGAATTAGAAATCCTATGAGCATGCTGGGATCCATCTCCTTGACATGTAGCCGCCGTAATTTTCTTGTGTGGCAGGTATTGATTTCTTCCTGCGTATAGTCGCTGGGGTCTTCGTGATAGGGTAAGGCCGGTCGTGTGAAATGCGGATCCAGGTAGAAGAAGTGGAGACCTTGGACGCCGATGAAGTAATGCGATGATGACGGACGTCCGCTACCGCAAGTCAGAAATGGTCTTATTAAATAGAAACATTTATGGGATAAAATAAAACCTACCCAGCAATACCAATCGACTGCGGCATCTGCAAGGATGCTGTAAGAGCTTCCCAATAGACAGGCGTAATCTTGTCAATACCTAGACGTGTGCCAACTAATATCACTGTCGGGTGGAAAGTCGTGCCATCAGGTTTGGCGATCTTCATGAATTTATCTTCGTAGACATCTGGTCCATCTCCCGTTGAATAGACGCGTAACGTCGGCTCGGTCGAATTCGTCAAAGCTCTGGATATTTTTTTTTTAGCCATTCTAATCCCAAACCACTATATTTTTGCTGAATACTGACTGAATGCACCTCGCAGTTGCTGAAGGACCAAACCATTCCCCCGGGTATTTTCCACACGCAGAAGCGCCGTGACGTACGAAGTTATGTATTGAATATGGTGCCCGTGGGTCATCGGCAAATAAAGATAGAATCTTGTTCTCTTCCACGTTCGGCGTATTCCTCCGCCATCCTAGATATGACTTAGGGACAATGCACCGAGGTACAAAGGTATTATAATAATGGATTGACCTACCTCGACCAAGACGATGTACTAGCATGGCGTTGGCCAACAAACTCTGGCCGGATCTGATCATGCAACCCCATCCACTATCCGAGGCGAATCCATTCTGGTCGCTCAGCTGGCTCTTGAGGCGCATGGAGAAAGACAGGGCGGAGAGGGCCTTGGGGTCTTGCGACTTGGCTATGGGGTCGAACTCGGATCGGTAAGTCATCCATATCCTGGATTCGAAATCATCAAGGAATGCGGGAGGCCAACCTCCATCTAGAGGTGCTTCGTCATAAGCGAGATAAGAATCGAAACTGCTAGAGGTAGAGTCGGGAGGAGTCTCTGGGAGTCTAGAAGGAGCTTGTATGACATCTTTAGCTGGTGATTCGGAAGTCGAAGGTGTGTCTTGCTTTGGGCTGGAGTGGTTGCTGGTGCTGTTATTATTGCTATTGTTAAGCTTGTAAGAGGACCCGAGACACCAGACCGGTTGGTCTCGGACAATATCATTAGTCGGTTCAGGGTCCCAAAACAATTGCACGATGCGTCTGCCGATATCGACCGTAGACCCCATGTTGGAATACGTTGACGTTGTGGATGACAGCTCGTTATGGTGGTTTCAGCGACTCCAAAGATACGACCGAGGCGCTTCGGCAAGGATAGCCTTTATCCAGCTGTAGGAAAAGATCGAGCGAATCTAGCGCCACAAGTGGAAACAGAACAAGATAATTTAAGGCAAATACAATGCTACGTTAGAGTTGTTAGGGGATATTGACTGGAAAGCGGTCCCATCAAAACAAAAGTTGGCTCGAATGGACGAGGAGAGAAGAGGTTAAGAGCGAGAGATAGACGATTATGCTGATGGAAGGGGTGGGGAGGGATGAAGGCTGGGATGGATCATGGATTAGACCAGTATAGCGCTTTCGAATGTCAGAAGCGCCACCATTCACGTAAAAAAAAAACAAAATGTTAGAGACGCGATATTATTTAATTGGGATAAAAAAACCATAAGAAAAGAAGTATAATTGTTGTAGCTTCAAAAAATGATGAAGTGGAAACTTGGTATCTTTGGAGACTGGGAACTTGGAAGTTGGAAGCTTGTCGGTGGCTTGTTCTTGTCAGCCAAGTCATACGGTCAGACGGCAAGGCAAACCCTGGTCGCTAAACCTTGTATTGGCCTTGTAATCGTATTGTACAATACAATACTGTACCTGTTGTACTGGCTACCTATAAGCGGGGCGAGGGGGCTTTGGGGAATGAACGATGGTGCCTTGTGACAAGAGCATGGGGATGCTTATCGATAAAACCTATTATCTATGATGATGCACCAATTACAGAGTTGACAGAGTTATGTTGACTGCATGAGATATATGTACATTAGGTACCCAGTAGGTATATACACTACAAATGTACTTGTTATATTATGTAACTTACTACATGTAGTTCGCAGCTCCCCAAATTTACAGGTATTACGAATTATTTATCACTACCTAAGGAAGTACTTAAGTTAGCACTCGCCGTTCACCATTCGTTTGTAGCAAATGACTTGACTAACTAGAGGTCCAGCATTTCCAACACCTTCCTGTAAAACCTACTTCTTACACTAACTACCGCCTTGTTCGAGTTATAAGGAGATCCTCAATTCCGTGTTGAGTACCTGTTAAAAGTCACCTATTGGTTTCAGACATGCTCTGGTCCACATTATCGTCATCAGAAAGTTGCCCGTTCTCTTTCATCCTAACTTAACTTCAACTCTTGTTCTCTTTCTCTCCCTCTTTTTCATCTCGCCCGATTTTTCAGCTTTCTTATTACATCCCATATCAAGGTCATCATCTACTATCAATCCTTACTATGGCGAAACACAAAAGAGGCGGTGCTGGCCCTAAGTTCAAGGGTCAGCGGTTCCCTCATCGTAAAAACCCTTCATTTGCGAATCGCTTAGGAGAGTATGGCGGTAACAATCCATCACCAGGCTTCCAAAGCTTTGTGCGACCCCACGGTATCTATCCTGCCCCGGATCTCTTTGGAACTTGAATTTTAGATCTAATACTACTACTTCAGGCTACACGCTTGCCGACGAGGCTAGGAACACGGCAAACAATCGCCGCGGCGCTCGTGGCAATGACGCAAAACTGAGATATAAGCCTGTTACGTTTATTAGTGCTGGTTTCATGGATCCGCTTGAGGATCTCAACGTACAACTTACCACTTCGAATAAACCGCGAGAAAGCATAAGTCTTGCAGAACAGATCCCTATCGCTGCATCTCCTGTAGTAGATATTAGCCTATCTGAGGACCGCATTTCGCCTTCTCCTGATGAAGTGCCATCCCGCGTCACACAACTGCCTTCCACATCACATTCGCATATTGATCCGAGCAAGACTTCAACGAAGGATCATAGGCGCCCTGCAGATCCTGAATCCGAGCATGATGGAGAATCCAGCGAAGAAGTTATATTGTTTAAAGGCAGAGATCGTGTTCGCAAAGAGCCAATCTCTCCAGGAGTCAAAAATGAGACTGACGTCGACTCTTTGAAGCTACACGAATTAGGCATAGAGCTAGAGCAAGTCATCGAGGAGACCATTCACCCAGAACCAGCGAAAACAAGCCATGTAGTGAAAGATGACTACATACCTCTGAAAGGCAAGCCAAAGACCCGTAGCCGACAGCGTAAAGCAAATCAAAGCGCTACATCGGATGAAGAAGCCGCTATCATTGCGGATTACATGGCTAATATCAAGGATTGGGGAGTGGGAGAAGAAGAAGAAGATGATGATGATGAAGACCAACATTTAGGAATCGGGTCTTATGGTTTTAGCGTACTGAGAGATCTCGGTGGCACTGATAGCGACGCTATTCCCGACGAAGTCTCAAGTGAAGCCGATACGGATGGCGTCTCAGAAGACGTGGAAGGTGAAACCGACGAGGAAACCCGTCGACGTCACCTTGAAGCTAAGGACGAACGCATAGCACGTGTGCTTGCTAAACAAGAAGAGCTAGGTATTGACGGTGATGATGTATTGCTTTTCGACGGGGAAGCTTCAGATGAATGGGTGGCATCTCATCCTGTCCCACGTCGCAAAAGGAAGGGCAATTCAAAAGCTAAAATCATCCAAAAGAAAGGTCAATATCCAAGTGCAACACAGATGGCGGATGCATTTGATGAGTTAGATCTTATGGATTGGCATCGACCCAGTCTCAACAACATTAAGAAGGGATTACCAACATTCGACCTATCAGACTCTGAATTGGAAGAGGCTATGAGATTAACCCATCAGCGGGACCGCCTTAAGAAGGCAGAGAAGAAGAGAGCACGCGAAGAACTACGATCGCAAGGCCTACTTGGGAAGAATGCCAATCCCAACGACCTTCGAATTAAGTACCTTGGGGGTATGTCGCTAGATGATCTTGCTAACGAACTTGAGGTTTTTCTCCTTAGTTTTAAAGAGCAGTAAGTCGTGATAGTCCCGTCGATCATTCAAAGCATGAAGCTATGCTAACTTTATCCAGACTTATCCTACCGCCATTCGACAGGGACACCCGTAAAACAGTCCACGCCTTGGCCAACAAGTTCAAGATTAAATCGCAGTCCGCAGGTAAAGGCAAGGATAGATACCCAGTCCTTTATCGCTGCAAGGCCACGCTCCCGTTTGACCGAGTCACATTTGACAGGACATTCGGTCGTGTTAGGCAAACCTGGTTCCCTCGTGTCGACGCCAACCCGAAATTGGTGGACGAAACCAGAATTCTTAAGCGAGCCGAAGCCCGAAGCGGCAAGTCGCGCTTCAAGAGCTCCCTAACTTATCGCGAAGGAGATATTGTCGGACAAAATGCTGTTGAAATAGGCTCAGAAAATAAGGGTAGGACGATGTTGGAGAAAATGGGTTGGTCCAAGGGCATGGCCCTGGGAAGTGAAGAGAATAAGGGTATTATGGTGCCTATTACGCATGTGGTCAAGAAATCCAAAGCCGGACTTGGAGATGCCTAAAAAGGAGTGTATTCACTGGTATTTGGCCGATTGTAAATTTACAAACAGAACATTACATTACGGGGCTAGGGCATTGATGGCGCATACTATTCTTACGCGTATTGGGATGTTAGACATGCGTGGCTATCCAAGCAACAGAGCTTAGAATTCAACTTTTCATCCTTTCCATCGGAAACTAGGATGTAGGTTAGCTATATATTGAAGTGCAAACGAGACAAGTGGTTAAATAAATACCATGAAAAGCCTAATAGACCCAAACGGAACCCCGTCCTGGTTGTCTGATAAAGCAGTCTTGGGGTTTAAACCTTCTTCATTCGATAACCATCTATAGTATATTGTGGCGGACCCGAAGATGTGTCCAGTTTGTACCGTATGAAATATTATACGGGGCTGGCAGTATGTATTAGGTCGCAAGAGGAACCAAGCTGAATTTAAGCAAACACGGACAGTTAAATCAAGGTGTTATACGTGTTCGAACGCAGGCCAGACCTCTAACTGCCCCGCACATCACCCAACCAGATATGCCGACAAATTATCTTACAAAACACACAAAACCAATCAAGACAATATGGGATGGGAAGACCTTTAGTATTAGCATTATTCACGATGTTTAAAGATGAAACTCAGGGCGTTTGTTCATATGCAGATTCATTCCGAAACCCTATCGGGAAAGAGTATTGTACAACCGCAAACCCCAGACCGTGTTGTGCGAAGACATTGCCCCCTTAGTAAAAAGCAAACCATCCGTAACGCATTATTGAGACTCCCGTATGTGGGGACATGATGAAAAACCAAGTTTTGGCTGAGTGAGTCTCGTTCATGATGCCAAATCAGAAAAAAGTCCCATGCCCAAAAGAGAAACCAGACGCAGAAAACCAAGCACTTATTTCGTGGATGACGAGTACTTGGTGACCGCCTTAGTTCCTTCAGAGACGGCGTGCTTCGCAAGCTCACCAGGGAGAATCAGACGGACTGAGGTCTGAATTTCTCGGGAGGAGATGGTGGACTTCTTGTTGTAGGCAGCAAGTTTGGAGGCTTCGGTTGCAACTCGCTCGAAGATATCTGAAATGTCGTTAATACAAATAAATCTTCCACATTCACGCGTCAAGCACGTAGATGATTTGACATACCATTGACGAACGAGTTTAAGATAGACATGGCACGGTTGGAGATACCAGTGTCGGGGTGGACCTGCTTGAGAACTAGTATAAGTTAGCAATTGACCTGATTGATAAGGGCTGCGACGCGTCGGAATACTCCAAGTCGCGTCTAAATCCAGATTGAGGATGCAACTTACCCTTGTAGATGTATGACGAGTATGTCTCCTTGCGGGCCTTGGTGCGCTTCTTCTTCTCGCCAGTAGCGGCGGTCTTCTTGCCGGCATCCTTCTTTTCGGGGGCCTTCTGAGCGGTAGCCGGGGCCTTGGAGGCGGGCTTCTTGTCGGCAGCTTTGGGAGGCATGTTGGATGATTAGAGAATAAAAATCGAAAATGGGGTATAAGTTGGTATGTTGAGTGAAATGTAAAGATCGGAACGAATCCAAATATTTGTTGTGCTGGCAGAAGTTAGAGATGGAAGATGGAGAAGAAGTCAAGAGATGTTCGACGGAGAAAAGGTGGTGGGTGGGAGGTCCTTTTGTATTGGCCCCGGGCGCTAGCGTGATTACTGATTTGATCCTCGTCAGGTTGGACTGATTGATCTTGCCTTGTACTACGCGGTCGCACGTAAAAAAAAAAAAAAAAAAAAGAGGTACGCTCCAGAAAGTACATCCCTGGGGAGCGGTGTCTAGGTACATTAGTGGTATCTGCCCCACTTTCTACAAGGTAACGCCAGTAAACGCGATAGAAACCGTTACGCGTTTTCCTACGCATAGGCCATAATGATAACAGTGTTAAGTGAATAAAAAGAAAACCCCTCTAGCCCGGCATTTTTTTTAGCAGTTTGTACTTTGAATCAGACATGGATAAGTCCATTCCCCAAAACAAATGACGAAAGAGGAAATGGTTTGAATAATTGATATAAGCTCCAACCAATCAGATAATTTAGATACTTTCGAATTTTAGCTTTTATCTACCTCTCATAGCTACGCAACACAAGTACCTTTTATCAATTATCATCCATCTGCCGCAGCTCGTCTCCCCCCTCCCCCCCACAACTCCGTACCGGCTGCTAGCTGTCCGCATAGCGCCATGTAAGGACTACATCCTATCAGATCGGTATAGATTCACGGAGCTCGACGCCTTCAGATCGGTCACATGCACAGTATTCGGCAAGGTCGAACAGTCCACATAAACCCGTAGCTCCGGATTACAAATTGAATCCGAATCGTGGTCACGATACTCCGAACTCACCTAATTCAAAGCCCGAGCCCCGTTATATCTCGGTCAAACTGGAGCTCTAGAAGCTGTCCGGGCCTCCGTAAATACGGTAAGCGTCGGATCCGATTCTGCTATGGTTACGGGCCCCAGTTCACTACAAAATTTTGAAGCTATAATAGAAAAATGGCATATATTAAACCCATGTACGTATAAACATAAGACATACATAGGCCAACTTTATTCTATATAAACGTACCAAATTTCATAGGGGGGGAAATTCCCCAAAGTTGACAACCCAGCTAAAGTTTAAGATATAAAATGGTAAACTTAGTATGAAATTGAAAAGGGGTAAGAAGAGCTAAACGGATCAGCTACATAGCAGTTATTTTGCAACGTAAAGGCGACGACGATAATAATAATGCGGTTGATTTAAGAAACGAAATAGAACGGATGAAGCAAAAGGCTAAACAAAATGGTGACCAAAGTGTGCACACTCGCATTTTCTAACCGGAATTTGATCCGCAAAGCGCAAAGCTCCAAGGAGGGAAACTTAAAAATGATAATCAGACGAAATTAATGGAGGGCATTCCAAGGGGTAAGGCGCGTATTTTACCTTTGGATACCGGTCAAAAAGTCAAAAAGTTGCGAGATCTCATGTAAGTAACATCATTTGGTAGCGTGGGTTATGATTGGGTCAATGGCAAAATAGTGATTTAATTGATTTATTATTCGACGGCCCTGAATGGGACTAGCGGAGCCCTGCTTTTTCCAGTGTTCCTTCCTTGCATTATTTTTCTACCGAACCCGCAGCTCCCCCGAAATTCAGCCCAATGCGGACTAGGCGCACAATCCACTCTATTTTCTGGTGATCAGTGATTCTGATTTCCAGGACGCGACTAACAATACTTAAGCAGCTCTCCCCCCACCACCATTCAACTTCTTCCTCTACTTTTCCATCTCTTCGTATCAACTTCATCACCCACAATAAAAGTATTTGTCTTCGCCCTCATACGCTTTTAGAAAGCATCAGTCCATCGCGACCTACATTTACCAAGTTATTCCCAAACTTTTCAAATCCAAACCCTCATCAAAATGACTGGAGGCAAGTCCGGCGGCAAGGCCAGCGGTTCCAAGAACGCGCAATCGTGAGTTTTCCCGCTACCTTTCCAATTACAACGCGCCTGGGTTGGGTTTTCGATCCAAAATAGACGCGTCAATTGCCAACATTTACCGGGATAACATTTTATCTAACATGTTTCACCTAGACGATCTTCCAAGGCCGGTTTGGCTTTCCCCGTCGGTCGTGTTCACCGTCTCCTCCGCAAGGGCAACTATGCCCAGCGTGTTGGTGCTGGTGCTCCCGTCTACCTTGCTGCCGTTCTTGAGTACCTTGCTGCCGAAATTCTCGAGTTGGCTGGCAACGCCGCCCGCGACAACAAGAAGACCCGTATCATTCCCCGACATCTGCAACTCGCCATCCGAAACGACGAGGAGTTGAACAAGCTTCTCGGCCACGTCACCATCGCCCAGGGTGGTGTTCTACCCAACATCCACCAGAGTATGTTCTATCTCCCTGCTACTTTACCGAACATTTTATATCTGACATTGTACCTTCAGACCTGCTCCCCAAGAAGACGGGCAAGCCTGGCAAGAACGCCAGCCAAAGCCAAGAATTGTAATTTGGCATCGTTTTCTGTTTTCTGATTGGTCGTTTGGGACGTTTCATGAACCATGGGGTCACGGCAGGGCACGGTTTTGCTTTTATGCGTTAAGGGCTGTACATTACAGGCACAATCCATCGAGTAATGGACATGAATGAGAATATTTTCTGAACAATAATAACCTAAGTTTTTCCAATGCCTTGTCCTAATTGATTTTAATTTGATGTCCATTGCTTCGTGACGTAGTATTCCAAACTAAGTCGTCTATTATGCTTATACAACTTCTGCATTCTATTTCTCGCTTATCTTCGCCTTGCAAGAATTCCCACCTTTGATATTTGAAGTTTTGGGTAATTCCAGGTACTTTGAATTCATGAATCTTTTTTTTAGTGTCTAAAACTCCCGTATATTACAGGTTCTATGTACAGATCGGCAATGACCCATTCCCTTGCCAGTTCTGTTGCCATTAAAATCTCAGCGGCGGTGGAGCTGTTAGGCATGTTAGCATAATTTCAAAGACATCCAAACGAAATGTGTATGATCTTACGGTCAGTGTTGTGTACTGGCAAGTTTCTCTCATATTTGGATCCTGAGTAAATGATTAGCATTGCAAAGTCCATGTCGCGGGCCATCTCTCAATTCGCAGCCTACCTCCTGGTGCTGTAGGTGGGCGATATGGATCGGGGTGCTTCCACGTCTCTAACAGTTTCTCTGTTTCGCTGAGCAATGCCTGTAATATCGAGCGGTCAATCGGTATGTCTTTTCCCCATAGTGACTGCAAGAGACACCCATACCCTTTGTTTCCTGACGTCCGTGACATTTCGGTTCGCTTCGAAGAGGGATCGGATATAAAGAGCTTGGCCGCGCCATAAGCTTCGATGCACAGCCCAGTCAAGAGCCAGCTTTAACGAGCGGCGGTAAAGCGACCTTGGGCACGATTTTATTAGCGCATAGACAATATGAACGGTACTCAATTGGCCTTACAGCGCAGCTTGTCGGTTCGACATAGTGAGGTCTTTTACTCGTCGTTGTGATAGGTGCGATGTGCGCGGCCCGGTTCATCAGCAAGCTGCTGCGGCCAGGAGTTCCAGCTGCACCAAAGCTTGCGTCTACGATATATTCTCCAGGGAGAAGAGGGAGTGGGAAGCTTCAACGGCGCAGTCGGCGGGATGGTGTTGTGCCCGTGTTTTCAACCTGAAATTGTTGGAAATCCCACGCAGTTAATTGGAACTTCCCAAACTCCCCCAAATGGAGGTAAGGTAGCCAAGGTCTCCACATCCATTATCGGAGCCGGGATGACGTTTATCCTCTCTCTATTCTTGCGTCTTTTGGGACCTATGATTACGTCCAGATCCACTTCTACGGATTGCTAGGTACAGATTATGTCTAGTGGTTTTTTACATGTGCGAATTATGAGGTAAGTACCTCAATTACGCCACAGTACATACATGTACCTTTTCTGCCGCTTTTTGTCCCTTCCAGCAGGGGGGTTAGCAGCTCAGCAGGTTGTTTTTAGCAAGTACCTACATGACCTACATGTAGGTAGCCAGGTAGCAGTTAGATGTCCAGACTCCACAGAAATACCTATATGTTAGCTGTGTAATGGGTGAGTACCTATTGAACCTAACATTTCCGATGCGCAAAATAACCTAGGTCCTGGCAAGTGCTCCGTACAATTCCATGATTTGAGGGAACCGCGACGGAAAAAAAGGACCACAGCTTTGCCGGAAACATGGGAGCAGCGGATCGTGTCTGAAATTTTTTGGGACCTTCTCCTAAATTCAAAACCGAGAGATAGCGATTAAATAACACACCTTATTGAATTCTTGTCATTGCAGGCTTCGGCAGCTGATAAAGAAATAAAAATAAAAATAAAAACTTAGCTATTCCTACTTCCCACTTCCCACTGGGTGTCCCAGTCCTTACTTTCTAATTTAACCTCTTCCTTGTCACCTCCGTATCTACCAAACATCTCCCGGCTACACCCGTCCTCCCGCTCGAGCTGTAACCCACCGTTCAAGATGATGTCGAGACGGCTTCAAACCGCCGCGCGTGTCCTGCGCCGGCCGATGCAGCAGCAACCTTTACGAGGAACTATTCCTCTGCCGCTACTCATGACGCAAGTTCGCACCTACGCCCAAACCATCGTTAAAGTCCCACAGATGGCAGAATCAATTACCGAGGGTACATTAAAACAATGGAACAAGAAAGTCGGTGACTACGTCGAGCAGGACGAAGAGATTGCTACCATTGAAACCGACAAGGTAATTGAAAATCCTACGCCCGTCTTATATCTGCTGTAGTGCGGACATTCTAATATATACTTTTGTAGATTGATGTCGCCGTCAACGCCCCCGAATCTGGAGTTTTAAAAGAACTGCTTGCCAATGAAGAAGATACTGTGACCGTCGACCAGGAGATCGCAAAGATCGAGGCCGGCGCAGCGCCCGAGGGTGGTGCAAAGTCTGAGGAGCCGCCGAAGAAGGAGGCGGCCACAACTGAGTCACGCCCGGCGCCTTCGGAGGGAGAGAGCAAGCCTGAGCCAAAGTCGGAACAATCTAAGCCACAGCCGCCCGCGGCAACACCTAAGGAGCCCGCACCGAAACAGCCTCAACCAGCAAAGGACACTTCGGCCAGCGTTGGACCCGTCCTGGGAAGCCGGGAGGAGCGCCGTGTCAAGATGAACCGCATGCGACTTCGTATTGCTGAGCGCCTAAAGCAATCACAGAACACTGCTGCATCTCTGACGACTTTCAACGAAGTTGACATGTCGTCACTGATGGAGTTCCGCAAGCTCTACAAGGAAGAGGTGCTCAAGAAGACTGGTGTGAAACTTGGTTTCATGAGCGCATTCTCTCGTGCGAGTGTTCTGGCGATGCGGGATATCCCTGCTGTCAACGCCTCTATCGAGGGAGAGAACGGTGGCGACACTATTGTATACCGCGATTACGTCGACATCAGCGTGGCTGTTGCCACTGAGAAGGGTCTGGTCACTCCGGTTGTCCGTAACGCCGAATCTATGGATATGGTTGGTATCGAGAAGGCTATTGCGGATATGGGTAGAAAGGCGCGGGATGGTAAGCTTACGATTGAGGACATGGCTGGCGGTACATTCACCATCAGCAACGGAGGTGTGTTTGGCTCTCTCATGGGCACCCCCATTATCAACCTGCCACAGAGTGCTGTGCTAGGCCTTCACGCCATCAAGGACAGGGCCGTTGCAGTAAATGGGAAGGTTGAGGTCCGACCCATGATGTACCTCGCCCTGACTTACGACCACCGTTTGCTAGACGGCAGGGAAGCTGTCCAGTTCTTGGTTAAGGTCAAGGAATATATCGAGGATCCCCGCAAGATGCTCTTGGGCTAATTTCGATGGATGCGTGGAGAGGTTTATCAATTTATTACTGTAAACAGGTTACATCATCGGTAGAGTGTATAGTATAGCGGTCATCCTGTCGGTATGCTCGTGGAGGTACCTTCGAATAAATATCTTTGAATAGGCAACGTTGTAAATTACACGCCCTTGCTCGGTTGTTGATGCTGAATGTGGATCTCCTGCTAGCTAGCTACTCAACTTGTCTTTGTAGATGAATAGATAGATGGATAAGCTGCGTGACTTGATAATAATATAAATAGGTGGTGGAAGGGTTAATAGGCCTCGCAATTTCAAATTTGTCTTTTATAGGGGATATCTTTGCTTCGTGATTTTCCACTTGACTTTTATATATAACTAGTAACTAGAACGAGTTTTAAGGTGCTGGAAGTAGATAGACTATAGTAGTTGGCTATGCTACCAAGAGCATGGTTATGGGACAGATCTAGGACTTACCATTTAATAAGTTCTGGGAGGAAATTTAGCGATAGGCATACGGACTGCACGTAAATAGATTAAAAATATACGCAAGGATAATGATCTGAAAGTAGCTGCTAGCTAGAAACAAGAAACATATCAAGTCTTGAATTGGTCACTCCAGATACTTCACCCAACTCTCAAGCGATATGTGCCTAGTCCAAACTGATAGAGACCCGTCTCTCAAATAAAAACAGGTGGACTAGAGGGTATTTCTATAGGTTTGGGAGACATGCTATAGATGTAACTATCACGAGAAATACAAAACACCCAAGGTGGCAACTTTACCAGCCATAAATCCATCGTGTTTTATAATCCGCATACGGTCTCTCGACAATCTACCTATGTACTGTTGCCCAATAGCGAAGGAAATACTACCTCTATAGAACTATCGGCCGCGTTAGCAATCACGGCAATATATTCAGGCTACTATAGCAAGCCGCTTACTTATATGGTGTAATCTGCAGTATTAGAATGGCCCGATCAAGTTGTTCTTAATCGTACCCCTAATCAACCAATAAGTGATCAACCATCTATAGCATATTAACAGTGCCAGGAATAATGTGCCTAGCATGTACTCGGGACTGCTGTATCGTCCCTAGTCTTGTAAAGCTGGCAAGCAAGCTAATCCCTATGCCAACAGCCCCTTGCGGATCCGAGAAATCCTTATAGGTGGAGATAGAACATGTTGCCGTGTAGGTATTTTTACGAATTGTCAACGAGGTGAAAGATTTAGGGATGAAGACCTTCGTTAATTGTAGTAAGAACCTGTCCCGAGGTAGACCAGAATGTGGATAAACAACTTCGTTGTTCCGCAAGGAACTCTAACCAAGGTAGGTCCGTGAGCCAGAGCTATGGTACATACAATTATACGCTTTGTATTTCCTGCACAAACACATCCTTAGTCTTCTCATGTCTGACATAACCTTATGGGCCAGAAAGCCTGGAATACGCCACGGAGTCTCTGACATGCTGAACATCATTGATACGTGGTTTCAGGAGAGGTATTCAGCTGGATTAGGTGCCTACCTAAGGGATATGGGTTGTGCCGTATACTCAGTAATGTTCCTAGCAAACCAACCATGGGATAGACGAGGAATTGCCTCTATGGAAAGGATTGCTCAACTTCATCTTATACCCAGCTTTAAAATCTACACAGGGCTAGAAGAGAAACCCAACATCACAGCTCGCTGACTATTGCCACTGAATAATCCAATGTCTGCTGCTCGACATCTCCATCACTAACATTATCAACACCTTCATGAACAACCTGTCGTCATGAAACATATCAATCTAAGATCCTTTGATACCTACCTAGGTATCAGGTATCTAGGTAGTCGAGATGGAATTAACTCGCACGAATATACCTACATACTCCAATAGACAATATCGAAATGCTATAGGCGGCGTGTTTGAGATATTAGCAACTTAATGGAGCTAAGTACCTAGCGTAATATAGTATGATGAAATTCGATATTGGTATATTATTCTACTTGCTGTGTTTGACTCTAGCTCATTCCACTCATGGTATAAGAGATCTATTCATAGAGACCGAAAGCCCGGCAGAAAACCGCCCCGGGGCAATAGTACGGCCATGGCGGAACTGGATCTGTGCCTTGCTCCTGTGATTTAAGGACGATAGATCATGTCCTCACGATCAGGACCAGTGCCGATCCATTTAATCTATTATTCTGTCAGCACTCTTTCTTCCAGATCCAGCAGGACATTGATGATGCTAACCTTGGTTTGGAGGAAGTTCTCGATGTACTCGATGTAATCTCGTGCCTCCTTAGGAAGTCCTGACCACTCACGTATCTTCGTAATGCTAGTGTTCCAACCAGGGAGTTCGTGATATACAACTTCGATATCGTCAAGGGCTGACAAGTCAGCGGGGAATGAAGGCAACTCTTCCCCGGTCTTCTTGTTTTTATATGCGATTGCCACCTTGATCTTATCGAACGTGTCTAGGACATCAAGTTTACTCAATTGCAGCGAGTCATAGTCATTGACTGCACAAGAGTATTTCAAGACAACAAGATCCAGCCAGCCGCACTGATAATCACGTTAGTCATCGCGAACCCCCCAAAAAACACGGGTAATAGGATTTCAGCCGTAGGGAATGCGCCTGTTCCAAAACAAGTACATGAATTGCTTACTCTTCGCTTCCGGCCCGTGGAGACGCCAATTTCACCACCTAATTGCTGAAGCTTTGAACCAACATCACCGGTATCTTCGGTTGGGAAATTTCCGGAACCAACCCTGGTGGTGTAACTATTGCCAATCAGTCATAACATCCCTTGAATCCCCCAACAGCAATGGGGAGGTTGGAGTTGGGGTTTTGTGTTCACTCACGCCTTAACAACACCGATGACTTCCTTAATATTTCTTCGCTTAAGCGCGAGGCCTGATATAATACCACCTAGACATGTGTTGGAGCTGGTGACATAAGGATAAGTACCGTAGTCTAAATCGAGCATCAGGGCTTGGCTACCCTCGACAAATATCTTGGCGTTCTTATCCTGAGCATCCTTCATGAAGGCAACAGCGTCAATGACGTAGCTAGCGAGCTTGACGCGATACTCCTTAAAGCGTTCAATCTCCTCTTCAACGTTATATTTCAAAAGATCACCGTAACGCTTTTTATATCCGGCAGCTAGCTGTCGCAGTTTGCGTTCGAAGAGCTCCACGTTGTACATCTCCGCAATACGTATACCGCTTCGTGCTGCCTTGGTGCTGTAACAGGGACCGATTCCTCGCTTCGTAGTACCGACCGCATTAGAACCTAATTCGATTTCTTCAAGCCCATCAACGGCAGCATGCAAATCGAAGTTGATGTGGCATCGGTCGGAGACGAAGAGGCGTTGACTGGCATCTTTGATGCCTTTCGCCTCTATGTCGGCAAGTTCCTTGAAGAAAGAGGGAACGTGGAAGACGACAGCAGATCCGATCAGATTGATACATTTAGGCGAAACGAGACCGGACGGGAGCAGGTGAAAGTCATAAGATATTCCCTTAGCCTTAATAGAGTGTCCTGCATTGTGACCGCCCTGGAGAGAGGTACGTATTAGCCATGTAGGAGTAAAGAGGGAGCAAGGTCGAGAACATAGCCGGCATAAGATGCTCCCTGCTTGTCACGCACTGTAAAGCGCTGAGACAGATGGACCAACTTACAGCGGCACGGGCACAGATTTGGGCCTCAGCGCAAAGAATATCCGTCAGCTTACCCTTGCCCTCGTCGCCCCATTGGCTTCCAAGGCATATTGTAACGGAGGAAGAAGACATGTTGACCGAGAGAGACAATTCGGGGAAGGGAGAAAGGCTCGGAGAAGGACGTGCCGAAGTTCAATAACGCCGTGAAGGAAAGACGAACGGCCGAGATAAAGATCGGAGTTTTCACCCTTACATTACGTGCGTGATTAACTGAGATTTAAAATTTTTAAAACTGGCCCGGGATCGGGAACCGTAATAAAGCGCGATTTATTCGAATAAATATTAAAATTTGTTAAAAAAATATAAAAAGTTTAAAGGAAATTAAGAAATTAAGAAATTAAGAAATTAAGAAATTAAGAAATTAAGAAATTAAGAAATTAAGAAATTAAGAAATTAAGAAATTAAGAAATTAAGAAATTAA